>NW_010515641.1:43698-96117 GCF_000687285.1 Phaethon lepturus
AGTTAGGATGGACACATGAAATAGAAAAAAAGAAAGCTTATTTTTGAAAAAAGGTACTACCAAACAACTAAATTTCAGTCATTACTATATAACACCCAGGAACTCACTGGAATCATGCAGACTTTTTGTTTGATGTTTTTGATAGGGTTTCTTTTGTCTCTACAAACAAAATAGGGTTTTCTATTTTCCTCCCAATCAGTTGATATTAAAGGTTTTGGATCTTCTCAGCATCTCATCTGCTGCCGTTTTGTGACATCTGTGTCAAAATTCTAACAGTAAAACGCACAAGTGCATCAAGCAGGCAGGAAGAAGGGACCGGGAAGACCTGTGCAGTCATAAGTGAACAAAGCTGCTGGAAGAGCAAGGAATGGGGCAGGCAAGTCTGCTGCCCATCAGGTGCTTTGCTCCACATGCTCCTTCCCCTGGTTCAAGATGTGGCTGCTCACCTTTACCCACCAATAGATGCTGCAAGGTGCCATGCGGTAAGAGCAGAGATGAAGGTAGCTACTATGGAATAAGCAGAGATGCTATCAGTACGATGCCTGTTCACCTGCTCAACCCCAAGCAGCAATCTTGCACACATACAATCCGAAAGGTTTGTCCAGCCTCAGCCTCAAGCTTCTTGAAGCCATATTACAAGCCCACTCACTTTTGAAGATGAGAGACAGAAGTACAAAAGACCAGGGTTTATATTTAAGTTTACAGTACACACTGTTTAATACTGACATTTTTACAGGTCTTCCGGAATGCACTCTTCATATGGCATGCTTGCGCATTTAACAGTGTCCTATACCTACTCAAATTGAGTAAGCTCATTTCAGAAAAGGGATGAAGCCAGAGATAAACTATAAATAGAGCTACAAGAATTGCATCAACTGAATATTTTCTTTGTAACTAGAAGCATAGTTGAAAGTAGAACAGGAAATCGCAGAAAGCGCCTAAAAAAAGTTACGGTTTAGAAGTGCAAGCATCAGGGACAATACGGGGACTGTATCCTCTCAGCTTGAAGTGGCAGATAAGGCTGAATGAAAAGCAGGGGTAATTTACCCAGACTTCAGGAACAATGCTGCACAAAGAGCTGGCCCATGAGGTGAGCAAAGACAAACTTCTTGAGTGCACAAAGGAGCAGCTTGGGGCAAGCCTTGCAGCTGTCTCAGAAGCAATGAGGCACTTTCTGTAGGTATTAAAATCTCCTGAAACAGGTGAAAGGGGGAAGTAAATAAAGACTTAATTCAGAGCAAGCTACATAGACTAAAAATATAGCAAAGTAAATGACTTAGCACAGGGGAAGTTCGAGGCAATAGGTCATGCAAAAAGGGATGAAAAGGTTGCAGCAATTATGTATAGCCTTTTGGAAAAAAGAATCCACTGCCGAGTCTCTGGATGTACTTCCAGCAATGTTAAGACATTGCCTCCAGCTGCTGGATGACAGCACATCCTGGATTTATAAGTATTCATTGTTAGGATGTACGCTCTGCATTTTGGGAAACATTGCTTTAGAGCATGCTCCAGTGCCATTACCCCACAACCTCTCCCTTCTCCCAGGGGGTCACCATCAACACATAAAAGACAGCTTTGAGGAAGGAAGGCACATATTCATTCTTAAAGAACTTTAAGAGGATCAGAGCAGGCTTTCCAGTGGATACTCAGAGTGGCCTGGAAAGGATATGACTCCAGCTGACAGAGGTACCTAAATTCCCAAGTGGGATTTCTTAGGAGCAGGCTACACTCACACCACCACAAGACAGGCAATGGTGAGCTTTTTCGGGCTTTCATCCCAGTGTACACTGTGTTTCTGCATTACCAGTTTCAGCCTTGGAATATTTGTTGATTTTTATTTTGCTCTTATTCCAGTTCTACTCATGTTTGCACTTTTTAATACAAATGTGTGCTCACCATTCATCTCCAAACTGTCAATAAAGTGCCAAAACTGACCAGCTGCATTCGGGCTCATTTCCACTCAAGCTTGAGACAATCTCACAGAGAACAAAGCACCCCTGGCACAGAAGACTGGTTTCCTGTGTGGCACTTGAAGCCTGGGAAGTTCTGGCTACCTCATTCTCCAGAGAACAAAGCAGCAGGACAGAGGGCAAGGCCATACCAACACAAAGATCTGTGTTGTCCCAAAAAGCACATCTGTCGCCTCTTTTTTTGGTGAAACAGTTGGAAACTGTCACCCTGGGAGCAGCACAGCATGGAGAAATATGCAGGACAAGTGCCACAAAGGCTGTGTTAGTCTGGCACAAGATAAGATGCACTGGAAGAGGTGAACTCAAGCACCTAGTAGAACACCAAGCACTAAACTTGGATGCCTTCTCCGCTCTGTTGGCTCCTTTTTTGTACACCTATATAGCACTTTTTTAAAAAGGTCTCAATAACAATACCAACCAATCTTAAAAAATACCCAAAAATACACATCTAACTTCTTTCTGTTCTAAATATCCAAAATGACGGAATATTTTTTTAAGATCCTACACATTATTGTTCAGAGGAAAAGAGAAAAGAAGCTGCATAAAGTGAATCACTTTGTGGTGTTTTATTAAAAGAAAGAACCTCTAGAAACAACCAGATGATGCAGAGGTAAAGCCACCTACAAAACAAGACAAATTAGCATCACCCACTGATTGTTGATCCTGGTGGCACTAGAGGCAAACTGGGAAGGGCTTTAGGGCAACGCTGTACTTGCAGATTGTAAGCAGAAAGAAAGAGTTATAAGGAGAAAGAATGAATTAAAAGACAGATAGTAAAGCAAGTTCCTTCTGTCTCCTCTTATTTTACAGATTTCTTCTACTGTGGTGCAAATCCAGAGCATTGATTCTAATACTATTTTAGTGGATTTCCATTTGTTTTGCCTGGGCTCCTACATTAATCCAAACAATAAGGGCCTTTAAAGCATTCATAAATAACCTGCTGCTGCTGCTGGCACCTAGGAGCCAAGTGCAGCAATGTTAAGCAACAACAAATTTCATAGTTCAAGAGGCACAGTTAAGGAAAAAGGTTGCTCAGAAAGTCATTCTCATTTAGCACAAAGATCCTTAAAAATTGCATGAAATCAGTCAAGTAACTATAGAAACCAATTTCTTCAGCTCTGTATCACACGTCTCACACCTCAATTGTCTTTATTATCATCTGCTGTCAGATCCTTAATCAGAAATGTGAACAGGCTTGATGATTTATTCAGCAGGGAAAAGAATCTGTAGGTCAAGTGAAAAATTTCACACACACATACACACGCACACACATCTTCAACCTTAGGTACTTTCATTTCATTCTGTTCCCAGTAGCTCTGGGGGCAACTCCAGTGAGATCCAATATTAAGGCTCAATTAAAATAAGCTCCAATTAGTGGAGCTTTTTTCTCTCAGGCTAGAAAAGTCAGGAAATGGATATTGGGAAATGTAAAAAGTCAGCTACTGAGAGGAGGCTGCAGACATAAATGAACTTATTTGTTGATTTCTACAGTTGCTATGCAGAGGCCTCTGGGAGTAAAAGCTTAACCAGTCTAAGCTATAAACTAAAACCCCTGCAGCTAAACATGAACTGTGTGAAACAAGGGCTCCATTCCAGAACAGAAAACTGCTGGGCCCAGAAAATTAAAAGCCAGAGGCGTTTTCCATTTAAAACTAAATCCCAGTACCGCCTCCCAGCCAAAGAATTATAAGCAGTATCAGATTTACAAAACGAACAATTACCCTGGAAAAATGTAGCCTATTGTACAGTCCCAGATGCTAAATCTCAAAGTTTCTTCCTTTTTTTTTTTCCCCCCTAATCCCACATTATATTCCTACCAAGTATACTGCTGCAGTTTACAAAGGACCATTTCTAGACGGGACTGAAACTACGAAAGTAAAATGTTAAAAAAGAGAGCTCATAATTCATTGACCTCATTTGAAGCACTGCCCTTGCCTGAGGCAGTTCCTGTCCTTCCCCAAGGCCTCTGCAAATGGTATGCAGCAGCAAAATAAACCCTGACCTAATTGCCAGGACAGGGCTGCCAACCTTCTCTCAACACACAAAGGCAAGCATGGTAACTGGAAAGTCCTACCTCTTTTGCTTTCTGCTTTAACCGCAGTTGCTCTGGATCTTCTTTATTGGAACGGCTCTACCAAAGGAAGAGGAAAAAGATTGCATAGAAATTACTGGCATCCAGACACCATGGTATCCGTTAAATATTTAATAAATTACAATTTTCTCTGGTGATTGAAAGATTTAGCTCCAGGGGTGAATGCCTCAATCCAGACTGGCTTCCCTCCCCCTCCACGCACATACACGCACCCCCCCTCCTCATCTGGGCTGGCTGCCTCTGCTCTAGCCTGAAGCAAGATTAAGCTGAAAATGATGCTAACATTGTCAGTCAGGTCCAGTCTAGGCATGATGTTGTTCATGTCAGCAGCAGACACTTAAAAAGGACAGGAACTGTAGAAAAGAAAGGCAGTCATAGACTGCAAGTACAATGTGATTCTTTCAGGTCTAGATCAGGCTTCTACCCAAGGGGCTCCAGAATGCAGCTTGAAGCAAAATAAAAAAAAAAAAAAACAACAAAAAAAACCAAAACCAAAAACAACAAACCACCACACAACCACCAAACAGAAGATGATCAAGTCACATCTGATGGAGCAACATCTACTGATGGTTTGGGGTTTTTTTTGACCCCCTGTTCTTGAGGGAAGGGGGAAGAAGGGTACTTATTCTGTACTAGCACTGGCTCCATCAGGGGTTTGCAGGTGTTACAGTACCAGCTCCAAGGCTAGCCCTCTGTTCTAACTACAGAAAACAAATATATCTTGCAGGGTAGTGGATCTCACCAAGTTCCAGTTGAACAAGCATAGTGAACCCATATTTTCAAACAGTGCCATGCACAAATATGGAGAAAGACTTCCCAATTTCAGAGCCAGAAACAGAACCAGGAAGGACTTTAACAGCTATGTGAATACTTCTTTTGTTTCATTTTGACCAGTAGGAATAACCTCAAAAGAAGAGTTCACCCCACCACACGTTCAAAAGAACTCCTGTGATTTCTTTAAAGAATGTGAAGTTAAAATCCTTTTCTGTATAACCTAAGCTATCCTAAACATTAACCCTGTATCTGGTAATCCATAATGGCTACTACATTTAAAGCAGAGATAGAGAAACCTGAAGATGTTCACCAGTCTAAAAGGACATCACTATACTTCCTTGGAAAGCAAGAAGTTAAGTTCTTACCTTGGCTGCTCGAAGCAACATTTCACGTTCCTCTTCATCCTTTCTCTGCTTTTCTAGTTGATCAAGCTTTTCAAGAAATCTCAGCTGTGCTCTGGTGTCACTAGATACGATGTACTTATCACTCCCCTGGAAAGAGAAGTTTGTTATAGACAACCAGGCTTTTATATACACCACTAGAGCTAATAAACCCAACGGGACCAATCTGAAAAGAACAACAGTATCTTTTCAAAGCTGAAAAGTGTAGGCCGTTTTAGAAAGACTTCAGGTGGTAGATAGTCATTTAAACATCTCCTCTCCACTGAAGCATGTTTCTTGGCAACTGTGACTAGTAAGAGGTTATTGCAAAAGTGACATTAGCAACATCTAGTTCTATTGTTTATTGACTGTAACAACAATAAAGTCTTGAAGTCTCAAGGCTAAAATTTTGTTTTAAACAGCAATTTCATATCCAGTAAACCTATGTACAAGATTGGCTTCTGGACAGGTTAAGAGGCAAAAACAAAGGGTCGTGAAGCAGCAGAACATTATATTCTTTCCCCTTTAAAGAGAAAGGGTGAAGAAAAAATAAAATTTGAAGTTTTAAGTTTCTAGTGTTTGATGTTTTAGTTTCAGCTGTTTAATCCAGAATTTGAAATAAGTCTCACCTGGTATTTCCAAAAAGAGTGTTTATGGAGCAGAGGGGTGATTTAGAACTAGTTGCTATGAATGTTGGGGGTGTGGGAAATGACATGATTAATTATATATGGTTTATTATACCTTTGGGAATACATACTTTTGCCTCAGTGAATACTCTCAAGTCACAGAATCGTTTATGTTGAAAGGTGACCTGTGGAAGTCACCTGGTCCAGCCCCCCATGCAAAGCTAGGCCAGTGAATACTAATGACAAATTCCAATAATAACTGAATATGCATGCATTGAAACAAGACTACGGTTCTTTTAGTCTAAAAAATGGAATAAGTAGTTTATTTTTCATACTATTTTTGCCCTCACCGGAAATTCTGAGTGAGTTTAGTTTTACTTTGCCTAGATAAGAAAGATGACAGAGAGAAAAGATCTAAAATGTGGTCAACTGCCAACAAAAAAAGCTTGGTTTTACTATTCTGCTCTTCTAAATACAGGCTATTTAAGCCACACGTTGGCCAAAGGGCGTTGGGCAAAACAAGCCAGGGAGCTCATTCTAAACGATGTATGTCTGCGCCTCCTGTTTGTACCACTCTAATGCACGCCTTAGAGTTATCTTATTTCTCTGTTACTTTGTGAACTTGCATTTTCCTGAGAAATTTACCTCTGGGCTTTCACCAGCCAAACACACTACATATTTTCAGCAACGTCTCTTTCTACCTTACCCCAGTCTCACACTTCAATGAGGCAACCTCAACACACAACTATTCTGGAATAAGCACGTGTTTTACAGCTATATTTTAGGCAAGGGTATATTTTAAGCATATGGACAAAAAGGTTGCTACATTTTTAGTTTTCAAACACACTATACTCAGACTCTTCTTCCCACACCCAGTCATATACTTTTAAAAGTTGGAAGGAAAGTAAAAGCCTTCTTGTGAGGCACCATTGTCTCCCAATCGGAATTCTCACAATCCAGCCAAAGCATGAAATCAATCCCTCTTCTGGTATTAAGTTTGGTCCTTTTCAATGAGCCACCACATTGTCGTCTATCGCCAACTGTGGCTCAGACCACACCATGTGTTGCAACCAAGGAGACTTTGTCTTTCCCAAGCAGAGTCTGCGGCTCTGCAAAAAAAGTCCAACAAACCTTTCCTCCTCTCCTCTTCTCTTACTGCTCAAGATTATTTTTTTTAACTGCTCCCCACAAAACAATACTACTCCATGAATGAGTCTCAGCACCTTAGTACAATTTGATTTGAAGAAACAGTTTATAATAATCTACCACCATGCCACAATCCTTTTAAAGGGACAAAGAAGAAGGCAGTATTCCTAGAAGATTATTTTTCAAATGTTTAGAAGTGTTTTGCTTTGAGATGCCCAAAGTTGGAGTTAGATACTTAGGTTTTTAAAGCCAAATCCAAGACTCTATGACCATTAGGATTGCAAGCCTCTCAACCAGAAGCACCTAATGCACTACCATGAGCTTATATGTGATGAGAAATGGGTGTATTCATAACAGTATTTCAGCTCATCAACAACTGTTTGAAGAGACCAAATTTCAGGTCTTCTTCAGAACTGCAGGTACACCTGCAATTATACTTTGTCCTATCAACTCAATAAATTTGTACTCTGTGATCATTTAGCTCTGGACTGCTTAGACAGAAAACATTATTATTTTATACCTGTTCATAACCCGTAGCCATTACTGTTATGACTAAGCAAGCTGGATTCAGTTTTTATCCATATAACAGCTTAACTTCCTCATATAAGGCCAAACTGTCCCCAGCTACAACAGTGCAATCCCAACAAAATTAAAATTACAAGTGTAATCAAGGATGGAATTTAATTTAGTGATAAATAAAGCATGTAACCACAATACAGAGTGTGGTTGGATTTGTATATGCCAAAGCTGAACTTGTATATCTGACAGTTTTAAAAGTTGGTTTTACTTTAACTGAGATAAATTTAATCTGGAGTTCACAAAAAAGAGTGAAAGAAAGTTTTTCCACTATCCTGAAAGAAGCTATTGCTTTCACAAAACAATAGCACATTTGCGCATCCATACAATCTTGCTATGAAATTCATTCCTCCACACATTTTTCTCCAAGAGAAATGTACATACTCAAGACTTCTCCAAGGATGCACTCTAACGCGCAGCCAACCCATAGCACAATTTTTATCTTAGGTTTACACATATTTGAAACGTGCAGCACTGAAGCAAAGCATTCCCAGGTATGCCTTTAGTGAGAAGAGACCTGGTAACAAATTCAAGAACAGCTATACTCCTTGTCTGCGATTTGCAACTTCCTTCCTAGATTGTGACATGTCTGTAAATGAATCTGACACTTGACTAAGGCATTTGCGGTTTAGCACCAGGAATATATTGCATGTCCAGGGACAGAAAGGAAAAATCCACATACGGGGAAGCTATGCTCTACTTCAGTCTACCAGGAAAGAAGTTGGAAGAAACCCTTAAAGACCAGTTCTCCCATGAAAACTGAACACTTGTTAACTGGCACGTTGGAGTCATGTTGTTCAAGGCGGCTCAAGTCACATTGAACAGCCTTGCTGAGGACAGAGCAGGAACACGGGCAGTTGCAGAGGCTCAGTTACTATGAGGGAACCTATTGAGCTTTGCTTTTTATAATGAACTCCTAAATAGAGTTAAGAACCGAAAAGCCTCTGATAAGGTACTTCTGCACTCCGCAGTTCGACGGCAGGGTGGGGCGGGCACAGGGAGGAGGAGGCTGTCTGTCTTCACATCTAGGAGTGTTTACTCCTTTCCTAAATTTAGAACTCACCCCTTAAATCAATGGAGCTACCACACCATACTACCCTAACCAATAGCGCAGCTTAGGATTGCCATGTTTTATTGCTACTGCACATGGCAAAAATGTTTTCGTGGAGCCGTGTTCTCAGCACAGCACCGTACCATGCCTGTTGAAGCTGTATGTTCACAGGCTCCAAACAAAGGAACACAGAGCACTCCTCTCACGCTATTCCGAACCCTCTCACATCAAAAACATTTTCTGATCACTGTACTGTTTAGTTGTCATTATTACTTCTGGTCTTGGCTATCATACTACATCACATGCATACTCTTACACCTCAGCAGGTCTCCAGGTTACAGGAGGGAAGCAGCTGAGGAACTGAACCAGCTAATTGCCCGCATGGTCTTACCAAGCCTCTATAAATGCAGTGCAACAAGAACCACAGCACAAACAGCAGCTTACGACAATCTGAAAGGCTATTCCATACTTTGGATACAGATACCACTATGATAGTTTTATCCTAATTAAGTCAGTAACTTCCAATTATATACTTACTTTTTTCCCTCCCCCTTAAATTTTAGCAAAAAAGGGTGAAAGTGGGAGGTATACATGGTGGCATGATAGGAAACTTTTACTCTGCCAACTCTCTCTGAAGAGCTAACCATCAGATGGAAGCCACTAGGCATGAGCTGAGCAAAGCGGGAAGAAGAAAGTCCCAAGTATGACCCTATGAATTACTGGCTTTTTACACCAACCTTTACCCTAGCAATAGTTATGCTGGTTTCACCACACCTATCCCTACTACTGTCCATCTTTCTGTAATGAAGATAGCCCAATAAAAAGCCTTACAGGGCAACTACCCAATCCTCTTGGAACACCTCTGGATAATTCTCTGAAATACATGAAGCCCACATTGCACACTGGTGCCTACTGGTATCCTAGAGGGAGCAGAGGGCAGGGGCAAGCACTGAGGGAGTGGAATACAGGGCTGTATAAATACATATATAAACACATAACAGGGCTCCAAAACCCTGCAGTGTTCTGTTCTTGAACTTGTATTTCCAAAAGCCTCTCAGCACCTCACCATAATATTACTCATGTGAGGCTACTCACAAATGCAATCCTGTAGGACACTCCTTTGTATTGTAATACAGTCTTCCTACTGAAAGAGGGTACCTGTGCCCCTAAGACTATTAAGCCCATTACTTTTTTTCTTATTGCAGCCTTACAATCTTATTGCTTCTGGCAATTCAATTGGAGGAAAACCTATCAGTTTTCCTATTTCTTTCCCATTGAACTAAAGCAATCCATCATATCAAGTCCACTGTCCAAAAACATTCCCTTGCTGTCTTTGGTATCTGCAAGACACTAAGTCCTACCAGTTACTCAGGACTTGCTTCTACCTCATTTTTTCTCACAATCTCTCTTGGATCATCAACTTTCCAGAGACAACACAGAATATATGCAGATTTCTAAAGACTTGTCATAAAAAGCTGTATACTTTTTCTGTATTGATTTTTTTCCACTGTATCTTCTTCTGGCAAGGAACAGCATACTACAGCTGCTCCAGACAGCACTATAAATAATTGGAAGTTTCCCAATAGTTCCTGCTCTTTACTGTTGCTTCTCCAGTGCTTAAGAGCCTATAAAAAGTGTTCAGTTCAAAAATAACTCCTATCCCATCAGTTAGTTGCTCTTGTTAAATTTCATTAAAGTTACTGTACAAAAAGAAACCAAACAAACAAGAACTTAAGAGTTGACAGATACACCTACTTTTAACTTCAAATTTTTTTCTAAAACAGCTTGATACTGAAAAAAGTAGGGAAGAATAGCTTACTATTGAATGACAAAAAAAGGCTCAAAAAGCTATTTTGGCCACTAGTAAGTTATTGCTTCCCATTTGTACCATACAAAAATCTTAAGGGATACTGATTCACTGAACCCAATATACTTTGTATTGAATGGAGCAAATACAACAGGGAGGGGAGGGAATTTTAAGTACCACTGCTGGGGGCGGGGTGGGGGGGGTGGGGGGGAAATCGGAAACTTTAAGATCAAAGGGGTCTCTGCCTTCACATGGAGCACTTCCTAAAATAAAATATTCAAATAAGTTTCCCAAGGCTTTTTACTGAGCCTACACCGCAGTTCCACCAACAGTAAGTGCATAAAGCAAACACAAGCCCCTACACCAACCTGCCAACCAAGAGCATTCAAAATTAGCTTTACATTTATCAGGCAAGATAGATTTTGTGCAACAGCCACCACTTCTATGGTGGAAGAGGAGAAACACATGCATTTTCTCTTATGCTGCATTTTAAGAGCATTTATCCAACAAGTCGAATGGAAAATGTAAGGAATAGTTAGATGCTATAAATAGTTAAAACAAAACCAGCCTTTGGTAGATGCTGAAAATGCACATATTGCATATGATATGCCTATACTTGGAAGAGGTTTACCTTCAACGCTGCAAAGCAGGAAAACTTTGGTGCAAAACTTGCCTAATGACTTCCTTTACCTTGTGGGTTGATACTCTGTGCTGAGCAATTACAGTTAGTTTTTCTAGGAGCCCTCGTAATCTCTCCTGTGTAGCATGGGAGATCAAGTTCACAACATCAGAGTTAAGTTCCATAATGTCATGCCTTTTACCTGTGGAAGCAGAGAAAATCCATTACGTGTTTTAGTAGTAGCTGATAATTGAAATAATTAGCACAGCAGGTATTCTGTTCCCCCTGGAAGTCATACCCATTATGAATAAAGGTTTGGAGATTATGATTTTCCTGGTAAAGTCACAACTTCAAAGATCTTAGACATTACATTAATAAAACTTAGCCTGGAGCTTCAGAAAATATAGACATTGTTTCACTTAGCCTCCAGAACCACTCTCCTTGCAAGGTCATTTATAGGACAAAGTTAATAAGAACACAAATCAAGCTTCATGTTCGGGGAGGGGGAGAAGCAGTAGCTGTAGAAATTAGTGCCATATTCTGTTAATTCCAGTAATTAAAAAAATAGAGAATTACATTTCGCCCTGCTTGACACTGTGCTTGTTAACAACTCATGACATTTATTTGATGAGTGGGGATGATTTTTGCAGCGCACTCCAGGCACACTAGACCCTCTCATCTGCCTCGACCAACCGGCATGGGGCAGACCAACCCAGCCATCCCACAGCAGCATCTCGGACAACACAGATGAAGTCCAGCCAGGGTCATCATGCCATCACCTTCAACCTTTTCTCTTGGGCTGCTGCTGCCTCTCTGCATTTCAGCAGCTGCGACCGAGGCTGGCGACAGCTCTGGGCAAAGATGTCCCAGCCCCGTGCACAGAGCTGGGCATCATCTCCGCAACCTTCCTTCAGGTGCCAGCTGCCAACAGAGGCGTCTTCCCATGGTTGATCAATCACTCAACCCAACTCCGTCAAGACACCTGGACGGCAGCAACTTTTCCCTGATAGGCACAGCAGTCTGCAGTTTCACATGCTTCATGCGCTGTACCCATCAGAAGGGCTTTTCCTTGCCCCTCGCTGCATTTACAAGCAGCTGTAATACTTTATGATGCAATATACGGCACGCCTTCAAAACCCATTTTGGTATTTACTGCCAAGTCGAATGTTAAGAATGGATAAACAGTACACTGTAAAAAACCTAATCACCTATTTCATTTGCCTTTGCTACTCTAACTGAAAACGAGTAACAACCTCGCAAGACAGGGAATCTACAATGTTACAATGCTTTCCCAGATACCATCAAAGTGTTCATTTTGCTCAAGCACCTTTCAACACTTCCTCACCAGTTTCCCACCAGACTACCAGAATACTAAACTTCAACTTAAAGACAAAACAACCCCCCCCAACCCTCAAGTCCTCCCTCAACACACACTTCCTAATCCAAAGAGGGCTCGGTTCAAGAGCAGAAGCGTTCATGTTCTGAATTGCTGTACTCCCTTGACTGTATTCTTTTCCTTGCAATCAAAACACTTCTCATTTATGACATGAATTATTATTAATGTGGAACAGCGACCATGTGAGCCATGAAACAGCCAGGCTGGTATTCTCCATCCTTCAATGGTCTTCACACCCCAAACCAGACAATTATTCTAAAAGTACTTTCTCTGTTTTTGTAGAGCTCTTTACTTTTCCTTTTTATCCACTTCCCACAGATGACGGGTAAACACTCTACTGAATTTTAGGAAAAGCTCCTAGGCACCAGTTCCAATATGTATTTTCCCTTTTGCACTAGTAGCACAGCACTTATTTCACTCAACTATGCCCCATACAGCTCAGATGGCATATCTGTCTAACTAGTGCGGGATGTATTGAGGTAGCAGACAGCATTTGCAGCTTACATGCTTGTCACAGGCTAGATGCTTAGTTTGGAATAAAAAAAGTGTGCAGAAAGACTTTGCGATCATGTAGTTAAACCACTGTGACAGACTTATGACTGCAGGTATGAACTGAAGGCTTTCTTGAATACTCAGCTGTAAAACTCACTGTTCCAGTATGGCAAGCTACCAGGCAGAGAGCATGAGCAAGGAGTTGAGCAACATTCGCCCAGTTTGCTGTGGACAGTGGTACCAGTCAGCATGGTGCTATACAAATGCACACTCTTGTCTCTGACATAATACAACATTGCTAAGCAACAGTTATTATTTTGCTCAGAAACTAACAGCTGAAATGATACATACACTGAAAACTTCCTATTCCAGTTTAGTCTCAGCCATTCAACATACATTCCACAGTATTAATCTTTGATACAAGCAGCTTTAAGGTCTCTTTTGCATAAAAAGAATGAAAGATTCTTCCACAGAGGGAGTCATTAACAAAGGTCTGCCCTGTGCATATTGGCAGTTTGAAATTTCTTCCTAATCACATGGGCAGGATCTGTAACGTTGGTCAATAGAGTACTTCTATCTGAACAGGCTGAGGAGTGCAAAAGTTGTTAGGAAAGCCAGTGTAATCCATCAGGTTAGGAGCTGCAGAAATGGAAAAGCACGCTTAAGTGTTTGATTTGACACTAGCATTTATATGGTTGTTATGTGTTCTATTAACTTTAAGAGTAATAAAGTTGCTCAGTTTTCATATGCAAGAGTGGCACCAATTCCTTTTTTTCTGGTCGTGCTTCAGATTATTTCCACATAAGATGCCTAGAGAACAGTTGTTTCCTAGAAGGGGAAGTAAAAACTCAGTATAGTTTGGTAGAAACATATGAATTGAGGTAGCAGATATTAATAGTTCCAGCTCCTTCTTCAAAGATGGGAGGCTAGCTGATGAAACAGGCAAGGAAATAGTACTCCATAGATATCTGTTATGTATGCTTTATTCTCACCTATGTTCAAGATTTTCTTCTGAAGCGCTTCTGAGGAGAGAAAAGGTTCATCTGCACAAGAGCGGATTACCGTACCAATGAGCTCGGAGTTTGTTGCCAAAATGCACGCATTTTCCTCGTTAAGATTGACCCCAGCCATAGAAGTTACATCATTTATGTCATCTTCATCTCTACTAAAGAGAAAACCAACATTTTATGCTTAGTTCAGAATGTATACAAAGAAAAAACCTCTTGACTATCAACAAACAGCCACATTCAGGTATCTTGGAGGCTACCCCTACACAACAGATGTTTAGTGTGGGTGTGGACAGGGATAGATAGCTCCTAAAAAGCTTTCACAATTCAGTGAAGTGCCTCTCAAATGTTAGCTTCACTAATGCCTCATGCAAACTGCTTAAACCTTTGTTCTAAAACTCCAATTAACCAGGTAGATCCAAGTGTTGAATAAAGTTGAATAATGACTCATTGAGCTATAAACAAGCCCATTTTCTTACAGATACTTATTCTACCAACTGAAGCTTATAATACAAGCGTATTGGCACGCACCTGATCTTCACTTTTCTGTTAGTGAGTTCCCTCTAAAAAAAAAAAACAAACATACAAAAGATACATACAATCCTTGTTCACATACTAGAACCATGCCAGGCCTTGCCCTTTGAATCAGTCCTACCATACAGTACTTATGTACGTAGTGGGAAGGATGCTGTGCTTCTGCAGAACAGCAGCAGAGCTCTAGTTCTTAACATCCCTCTGTTAGCTGGATTCTGCTGTAGCAACTTTGGGCTACATGTTCAAAATAAAAACTGAAGTCTGGCATACTTAGGGTTAAGATAACTAAGACCAGCTATAATCACGGCAACGCACATGTTAAGCAAAGAGCCTGTGTGCCTCAGTTTTTATTGTTTTTTTAAACATCATTTAAGTTAAAATACTAAATGAATCTTTTATGGGAAAAGTTTTTGCAGGACTTTGTCAATGAAATAATCTAAGTTATTTTCAAATAAGTTTAGATCATCAAGATAAAAGCTTATTGCTTCACAAGGTGACAAAGGCGCTAATGATGGCTTCTGGGGTTTATAACCAATCCAGAAGAAAATTCTGCAGTATTAATACAGCCAAGTGGAAGCACTCTAATCTGAAGGTGTCTTGATTTCGAAAACAAAGAAAACAAAACCAAAACATGGTTTGAAAACCTTCTTGAAAAATATTGTCTGGCAAGGTTTGATAAAGTCACCTTCAGAAAATACTGTGTGGTCTACATCTTGAACAAGGGGTTAGCCAGAAACTTGCCGTTCTTAGGTGATATGGCATCTCTTAGGGAGGCTGTCTTCTGACTGGCAACAGGTAGAAGCTGAAGTTATTATAACATGGGCCTGGTTTCAGCGATACTCAAAAGACACAAGAAAGTGCTGGGATTTTTTCTTAAACTATATTGATGCATTTTCTCCTTTGGGCTTCAATAGGTTTCTATGGCACAAGTCTTCTCTCACAAAATTCTGGAGAGAATCCTGGCTAGGAAAAAAAAAAAAAAAAAAAAAAAAAAAAAAAAGAGTCCAGCCTTCCCCTACTCCTCCCGCCATTCGTTCATGACCCCTCAGGGCTAGGAGGTTCTATGCAATTTGTTCAGGGAAAAGGAGACCCAACAGATTCTCGAACCAGCTTCATTAAGTCTGACTAGATGCTATAGCTATAAATCCATCGTGCTAAGAAAAACGTTAAATCCCAGAATTGTCAAATCAGTTAGATGACCACAGTTACAATTCAAAGCCGAAGTCACCGCTGCCAGAACAGCTTCCCGCCTCCTACACCTTCACAACCAGCAACTGAGCAGTTCCGAGCATATATTCATGCTCTATCAGCCTAACAGAGATGCTGATCTTTCAAGGAGCATGTAAATGAAGCTTCACTGCATGATAATTGAGTGCTAACTGATCTTCACAAGTACACTCCAGTTTCCTCCTCTTAATGACCACTGCAAAGAAGTCTTTGCTGGTGGCAGAGGCAAGAATCCCACCAAAGTGGAGTGTCATGGATCTGCTGATAAAGGAGATACAAAATCAGCACAACTAGCACCAAGAACATACATCACAAGTTATCAGAGTTGCAGATGCAACTAAGGTATCTGAGATTAACCCAGAGGAGCTGTTTATGGAAACCAAGTAAGGATGCCTGTCTAGCACGCAGTTTCAGTAAATCACTTTAACTTTTAATCTGGCCACATACTCCAAACACTCAAGCAAGAAAGAGGTAAGTTTCTATACTATACATCTATCCACCTTTCTACATACAGAAGTTTCAGTTCTCCAGAACGAGCCTTTATGAGGTTACTATTTTCTTTAAAATTTCCATGCACACAGTCTCTCTTGTGAGTACACACATACAAGAGCTTATATGCAAGCAGACATCTCTACTTGTACTGTTTTTAAGTGCTACTTCTAACTTCTTCACTGTGGGACATAAGTTTGCATTAAGTCACTGAGTCACTAGCCTTGATGAAAGAATGATTTGCACCTACGAAAACATTGCTGTGCTGTACTTAACCCAAAGAAACTATCATTACATTTCCTTAGAAGTAGTGCCCACTAAAGACTAAGGTAAGTTTCAGAAGCCATGTTAAGTTTGTACTTTTTACTGGGGTTTTGGGGGTTTGTTTGTTTGTTTTTTGTTTTGTTTTGTTTTGGGGGTTTGTTTTTTTTTTCCCCAAACAAACCTCAATCATTTTACAGTATCATGTACTTTCAGTAAGCTCTAAAAATCATTCTACTAAAGTGGTAAATTTAAACGATTCCACAGTATACATGCAGATGTTTCTGTTGGATACTGACTTGCTTTCATTTTAGCAATCCCTCCGTAAAGTCCCTCTTGTACATGACTTCCTTTAATGCTTTTTTCATTTGATCACATCACACCCAGAAGACAACACGAAAAACTCTCCCAGGTGTTATGTCTCCAACGATTTAAGCTTATCAGGATAAGGGGGAAAACAAAACTGAGTTCTGAGTGTTATCCTGCATGAAGTCAGGTTTGACATTTATACTGACTATTCCACTGGAAAAGAAGCCCAAGCAACGCACCTCACATGTATGAATTTGCCTGTATTGGTTGAAAAGTGAGTCTGTGGCACCCTCTGGTGTTTGACCAGTGCACATGTCTTCTTCTAAATCCATCTTTATTTACTGCATTTCATACAACAGTCAAAGGGAAAACCAGAAAGGCATGCTTAACCCAAACCTCCGTGCACCACCATGGACAACTACATGGGACAAAACAATTCCAGAGGAGCAAGAACCACCAGTGCTCCCCACCACCATGGGGCAGGAGGAGCAGCTGCCCAGACATTCTCCACTCTGCTGTCTCACTCCTGTTCGTCTCCTAGTTGAGATTGCTGGTACCTTCCAGTCAAAATGCACAAATCAGAGTTGTACGTGTTTTGGAGAACAACCCTATTAAATGGAGTAGATACAAAACAAATAACTGAACATGCAAATATGCATCGTATTTTTTCCAAGGTGCTCTAGCATATACTTTGCAGAAGTATGCAAAGCAGTTTATGAAAAATCTTGATGCTTTTAAAACAGACTGCCCTTTACAATATATGCCATGGGGCAATCAAGTGCCAGCGATGCCCATGCCTAGGCTGAAATTATTTCTAGAAGACTTTTTTTAAATTGGGGGTGAGGGATTGCCATTTTTGTTACCGCTCATCTCAAGCAACCTAAAACAGCCCATTAAAGAGCAGACAAGGTCAAATTGCAGCTTATTAAGTACAGCTTAGTGAGTACTGTGTTCTCAAAGCCTAACCTAACCTAGTCACACAACAGCAGAGGGAGTGAGGCTTGATGACATACTGCAATGAGAGACCACAGTTTGAAGTGTCGCAAGTACAACCACATCAGTTACAAGACATGCTCTCTGCCCATAACAAATCTGATCACAAAACCTGAAAGGGGACATGGTGATTCTCTCTGCCTCACACATAATCAGCAGTTGATGGATCACAGGTCACAAGGAATAGCTGTGCTGGGAATACTGAAAATCAGGACAGAAGAGAGCAAACCACTTCACGGTTTACTGTGGAACATCTATTGCCCAGGCCAGATTAACACTATGTGGTGCTAGACCTGCCTAGAGAACACAGATACTTGACTGAGGGAAGCCAAAAATTCAGGTACATGCTGCGCAGGTCCAGATCTACGAAGACTCTCATACGTAGGTTTTCTTTAAAATCAGAAAGTTTGGTTATAGCAGAATAGAAGCAGCACCAGGGGTGTATCCAAAAACATAAATTCTTCAGAGAGAAGAGACTTACCAGAAAAGTTTAAGGTGTTAAAGACTTAAAATCTGAATTCTCACAGACTTAAGTGACTTCGAAAATCATAATCCAAAAGAAGAGTTCTTCCTACACTAAGAATTTAACAATTCAGGGAAGGAACTTCAAGAATTCAAACTTTTTCATGTAAGAGAGTTGATATATACCAATTGGAAGATCACAAAGAAAAAAATTTTTTTTTCCTAGGAGTTTGTTTGGAGTTTAATTATGATATTTATAAAGTGATTTTTTTCCCCCCCCAAACATCACTACCCAAGTTTACATGTCAAATTATATTCTGAACTATATTTCATAAGAGCTTGAGGCAGCTGAACACAGCTATTGCTTTTAACATCAGCTTTTCATTTCAACTTCTGGCTACCAGAGTTTTAAGTGTTGCCTGTATACTGTATGTCACTGTAAACAACAACAGCTGTCTGTATCAGTGCACACAAAGCTGTAGCTTTCAAGAGATGAGAAATCAACGGGTCAACAAGACAAAGGTGTCATGTCGTCTTTTATCCCTGGAAGACCAACTTGAAGCTTCAAGCATTATTGCTCTTATGAGTTATGGCAGTCTGTACCTCTGTTCCAACAATACATTTCAGTGCTACAAAAATAATTTCTGCTTTTGAGAAGTTAATCAGTTACCAGAACCAAAAGCTTTAAGCACTCTTGTAATCTAAAGGCCTACAGAACATGCCAGAAGCCATAATTAGGGGTGTAGTCAAAGACTTTCACCTCTACATACAGGAACAAGCTTGTAAGAGGAGCTAATAAAAGATTTCGAAATACAGCACAGAGCTTTAGACAGGTTACCAGCTAGTCCAAGTAACAGTTCAATGCTATTTGGCCATCTGTAAAAAACAGAGGTTATAACTGCTTTAATCTTATGGAGAGCTTTAATACAAGGTAACTTTGCTTTAGACAAGGTAATAGAACTCATATGATGGAGATCAATATGCCTTCTCTACAAGTGAAACACTGATGCATATTGATGCACCCTGTTTATATAATTATACTCTTGTGATAGCATGATGAAATTCCAACCTCATCAGGACAGTTTTCTTATATTAAGAATAATTAACATCTGCCATGAGGTCAAAATGTTTAGATTCCCCCTTGCCAATTAGTATTATAATGTGAAAAACACCTATCAAACAAGATTCTAAAGAAAGTTGATTTTATTTGGGCTCTGTTCCCACTTCTATACTTGCTGTCTGTTCCTTTTGTTCATTCCTATAGTAAACTTCTGATATCGTTTATTTTTACCTGAAGGATGTTGCTCCATTCTCTTTTACTTTAGCTTTCTGAACAGGAGATGCTTGAAGCGACAGAATTTTATTTCCTGGCAGGGTAATTTGCTTCAGAATGGAACCTAAAACAAAAAGAACATGCCATAGTAGAAAGCAAAATGCCAAGACAACTATTTAATCAGTTCATACTTCTAGCAAAGGCTACTGCAGACTCAACAACAACTAATTAGGTCCATTTGAAAACCAGACACTCTAGAGTCTCACATTCTACATGCTTCTGTATGGCCAAAAACCCTACATGCTCTCAAACATTCTCCTCTGTGCTGACCAGTGAAAGGCTTTAGTGAAAACTGGCTGGCTGAGTCCAACTCACATTATACATCAACCTGGACCCATTGAAGAAAAAAAAAAAATCAAAGTCTGATGAAATGACTCTCAAAAGCATCATGGCTTAAAGGAAGTTCACTGCAAGGAGCTTACTTTGCAGTATTTTAACCAAATGTTTGATTGACATGCTTTTAACAGGTGCCAGAAGTAGACATGGCACTGAGTTTCTCATCAGAACTCCAAGCAAACAGTAAAGATATTCAACTTACTGCACAGAGCTGGCCTCTGCCGACAGACAACTACCTTCTAACATTCCTACAATCTACCAACAGCCTGCACTTACTTCTATACCTCAACAGTCCTCTCCCTTCTCCATTAAAGAGGTTACACTTTACCTGCAGGAAACTGGTTAGTATGAACAAGTGTATTCAGCGGCATCCTTTTCTCAGCAGATGCCTGTAGGGTCAGTGTTGAGGGTTGCGGGAGTGTGGATACTTGCTTTACAATGGTTCCTGATGGTTTTTGGACTACCTGAAATGGAATATCCAATATTAAGAGTTAGAAGAGCTAAACATACAGAGAAGCAAATACTATCAAAATGTTCATTCAGCCAGAAGTGCCGCGGGGCACGCATGCATGTCCAGCTTTCAGTTTAAAGCAAACAGCATACTCAGAAGAACGTCACTCTTTAATTTTTACTTCATGAAAAGAAATCTTAACAACTCATGGTGAGCTTTAAGCTCCAGCTCATTCAGTGAGCTCTAACAAACACTTCACCCCTTCTCTTTATTGATAAGCATATTAGACAAGTTTCAGTATTACACTATCCATTACACTAAGAAGTTTTCCTTCCTGTAAGTCTTGCTTAACAGACTAACAATTGAATATTGAGTCTGCCTGCCAGCCAGTTCAAAAGGGTAGGTATCACATACACCTGGTTAAAAAGAGAAAACACCAAAACCAAACAGAAGTCCTGCATGAAATAATTTTCTTGTCAAGAATTCAGAGTATACACTGTAAGGTTACCCATGCATTTTTGGAGCCGCAACATCAATTATAAATTGAGATGCTGCATTTCAAAGTGTTAAGCAAAAGTACACTGAACACGTCAGTTTGTGGGAACATGAAGCACCAACTAGCAATGCCTATAGCAAGTACAGCCTCTGCACAAAAACATCAGGACACTGCCGAAGGGTAAAAAGGAAGGGGCTGATAGTTTTGTTTAAAGAGACTCTTGAAAGAAACAAAACCAGGCAGCAGAATGTCATCACAACACAGACCTACAGGCACAGCCCATAAATACTAATTCTTCCTCTTCAGGGGCACCTATTAAAATGCAAGTAATAAAATTGCAGCATCCCTGAAAGCCTCATTTCTAAGCCTCCTAGCTAGCAGAATGTGGGCTGCAGCTTTTGATACATCCTTTGGAAGAGTTCTTGAATACAAGTAGTAGAAAGATGTGCTTTTACCAAAGCACAAATTATCAACATCTTCACGTTGAATCCTATTTTATTTAGCAGCAAAAAGCTAATACAAAGGCATTTTCAGGGTCAAGAAACTATTTTTTCTCCTCTGCATCTTTTATTATAACTTCAGAAAGCCTAAAGAGAGCTTGTACAGCAACACTGCAAAACTTTAATTAAATAAAGAATTGACATTTATTATATACTTCAGAAGGCTGTCTCCTTCTGTCATCTAACTTCAGATTTATCAGTAAACACCATCAGCATAAACAACACACATTCACAAAAAGAGGTACTTTGTATATCAATAGTCAAGATACACCCCACCCATCCCCATACTAATAGCATCATGGTTTGGCACAACCACAGTAATGTAGAATAACCAAGTTGAAGGTGGCGTCTGAAAACCAGACAACGACCTGACAGCTCTTGAGAAGAAGCGTAAGATCCATAAGAGGAAAGAACCACGGGAGTACAGTGGACAGAGTCAATGCTCGCACATGCAGCACTTCCTCATGAAGTAGTACAGACACTAACATTTACTTCTATGTGTTTTCACCAAAGCGCAGTTTGATCCTTCTGAAAGATCCAGTTTCCATACTCTGGAAGTCACAAATAACATTAACAGCATCATTTATGTGTTCAGATAATTACTGAGCCACTGACCAGCTTGGACAAACTACTCACAGGCTCCACCAGGACCCACACTGGCACACACCTAAAGATCCTCCCTACCACCAGCGAAAATGATGCTTCATCTTCAGCATGCAAAACGTGGAACAGCACAGGAGGAAACATAAGCATTCAAGATGAAGGTGCAGCAGACAAAAAGAACAGCGATAGGTAGTATTAAATCAATAGCCTAGGTGGAGATTGGGAAGTAAGTCAAGTAACCGAGGAATCTAGATCAATGAGAAACAGAAAGGATGTCTTGGCAGTAAAGCTGTTTTGTGTTTGCTATTCTAGCTGCTAGACCAGCAAAAGCTGGAAGTCCTTGGGACTTGCAACAGAAGAGGGCAACAGTCCTAGAAATTTCAACAAGAACCTAATGCCAGAAAACAGTACTAAAAAAATAGATAATATCTATAAGAAAGAGCTATTGCATCTTTTCTTCAGGTTAGCAGGAAGAAGCAACAAAGAAAAGGGACCGTTCCTTTGTGCCCCGTTAAGTAGGTTGACAGAGACATCAGAATAAAAAGCACCACCACTCTAAGTAAAAAAAAAAAAAAAAAAATGCAATTCAACATCCAGCTGACAGCATTGGGACAGCTGCCTGAGAGATACTTTGATTAGTGCTACTTGAAGCTGTTTTGCATTCATAAAATGAAGTTCAGAGATCAGCAGAGAGATGGTAAGGTATCATCACACACTACAGGCAGTACTGCTTTGTGAAGGAAGCCTCACCAGCTGAATGCAAAAGCACACATCCAGGGCAAAAAACTCTTGAAAAATAACAGAGGAGATTCTCCGCTCAAGAAAGCTCAGTTCTGAGGGGACTTGACGCTAACAATAACTCACTAAGAAAAGTGGTTAGAATAGCATAAGGACTTCACTCCTTGCTTCAACCACTAGCTATGTCCATGGAGCGTGTCTTACTGGTAATTGCGGTGACTACACCATAAAACCCTTGCTCTTGATGCTTAACATGAAGTTGTAGTCTCACAGCAGCTTTCTCACCATTGTAAGCCAGTGGCTGGTAAATTTTCATTTACTGTGCTTTAACTAAAGAGACAAAGCAATACTACAGCAAGACAGACTTTCTTTCCAGGATGAAAATTCTGTGTATGCCAATGTCCTTAAACGCAGAAAGTCACTGGGATGGAACCCTGTCCATCATGCAACTCTCACAGCACAGGTGTTCTATAAACCCCAACAGCATCCCTGAAGAACAGGTCACTCTGTGTCCACCATACAAACCCAGAGTTTTGATAATCATGCCACAGAAAAGACAGTTACATGTTGCATCACTCTGGTCACAATTCCAAATATTAAATACTGCAGTGCTGCATTATTAAGCAGCACCAATGTCACATCGGAGCTGGCACATGAAAGTTCACTTTACATTCCCAAGCACAAGAGACCTAAATTAGAAATGGGCATGCAGGGGGAGTATATGGCATCAGACAACCCTGTGGGCTAGAAAGGGAAAGAAATTGCTGGCAGCATTGTATGGACAGATTTGCACAGCTGGCATGTGCTTCTTTTCAGCTGGCAGCAGGACCCTTCTGTTTAGAGAGGGGAGGGCCAGATTTGTTTTCTTGTGGGAGGAAAACAGACCCTCTGCCCTTTCAAGGAAATGCACCAGGGAAGCCCTAGAAAATGCAGCCACTTCTACTAACTTGCTGTTTGTGCTAACAGGTTGCCTGAACAAACACCAAGCTCCTGATATGGCTGAGTTGTGAAGTGGTCAACTCAGCCCTGCAACTACAAGACCAAAATTAAATATGTATTTTGAAGAGCAAGTATTTTAATCACTGTGCCTGGGATCTACCCAAATGAGGATAAAAACATGTTTTGTATGCAATTCAATGCTTGTAAGGCACAGCGAAGAAAAGCAATTGCGATAGGATGCCACACAGCAGTAGTGGAGGAAGCAGAAGTAATTTCTTGAGTTCACCAATATCGTAATCAAGAAGTGTTTTTGACTCCCCAGTGTAGAGTTAAGCATCCTTGTCTATTTGTACAGATGGTCAACCTTTCCCCTGGATTACATGGCTTGGTGTGTTGCCAACAAACTGCTCTCCAGCCCTTGTATAACCTAAGAAGCCTCATTTTCTTCTGGCTGGAATTTCAAATTTAGTCCTTAAAGACAGTAAGGGTATCAACTCCTTTTCCAATTTGGCTTTAGCTACTACTATCAAAGACTGTTAGTGCATATGCGTGATAACTTAAACCCACTCATAAGAAGGACACCTCATCTCCTCCATATAGTTGAGTGCTTTGTTCTTTTTAAGCAACTCTGAAAAGGTAAAGAGCTTATGTTACCAGCATTTCATTTAGAATGCAGGATTCTTGCATTACATCCACCTTATGCATTTTGAAAGGATGAAAATTTAAAAAGCGAAACATTTTTTGGGGGTCTGAATACTGTTAAATCAAGTATACACAATAAAAAAAAATTATTAAGGAAATTCACACACTAGATGCCCTACTACGCCTGTGGAAAGTAAATCTAGCTTCATAGGAAGTCTAATGTTTTCCTCTCTTTTTAAAGAACAAATCTTTCCAAGGAAGTCCTATTCAAGAATCAAGTTCTTTATCTCCCAAAGGGAGACTATCCTCTCAAAATACTTGAGAACATTATTTGCAGATGGACCAGTCAGACAGCATACTACTCAGTGTTTCGAACACCCATAAATCCAACCTAATGTATTTCACAATGTTGCTCTTTTGGATATACCCGTGGTCCACCGTTTCTTGGTATTTAACATTAACATCAGCAAGAAGTTAACCTGTGCCAAGAAAAAAAAAGATGTTAACACATTGCTTTTGAGGGTATTCTTTTAATAAGACATTTATTCCTCTTGGAATTTGTTAGCTAATGAGGCCTGATAGAAAAAGCTTATTCTGGATGACTTCATAACTAACCTGTTTTGGTAAATGTGGAAGTCAGAACTCTGGTCTGAAAAGCTTCTTGAGCTAGTTCTTACATTTCAGTTAACGTATCACTAAACATCATCAAGGCACCTGTGCTGCAAAGCATCCAGGATAGGAACTATCAAGGGAGAGAGACTGGAATCCCTGGTGGCTAGCTGAGGTACAGCCCTAACAGGGCATCTAACAGTAATTAACACAAGCATCCCATCAGCAATTCCTGTGTCTGACACTAGCATTTCCTTCCTTTTTTTTCAGATGCCAACCTAGCCTTGCTGCACACATAGCAGGGGTCAGAACTCATAGTCCCTCGTGTCTCAAGCTGGATGTTCAGTCTGGTGGAATGGTGTTCAGCACATGTCTCACGAGACCAAGCTTACAGCTTGGCTTTAGGTTCACCTTTTCAGCAAGGGCTTAACAGCCATAACTATGACAAATATAACCAGTTAACTCATGACAGACTGGCTTTGTACATTAAAAAACACTGCTAAGAACCAAATTGGTATCCTCTTGACAAAACGGCATGAGTCAAAGCAAAGAAGTCCAGTTACAGAAGAGCAAAGAAATTCATCTTACCAACTGTTTCACTTTAACCACCTGCTGGGCACCTACTGACTGCGCAACGATGGAGTTTGGCTGTGAGATTTTAATACCAATCGGGGTTCCAATGACTGGTTTCAGAGGCTGGAGAGGGGTTGTTGCTGAAGATGCTGCTGCAGAGACCAGCACCGGCTTTGCAGACTGGAGAGAGGGTGTTGCTGCCGCAGAGGTGAAGACTGGCTTGACAGTTTGGATAGCAGTCAGCCCTGATGTTGCTATCGTTGTGGTGAGGACTGAAGCAGCAGGCCGAAGAGATGCTGTCACCACTGCAGAGGCAGGAACAGGCTTCACGGTCTGCAGAGAAGCTGTCGCCGATGCACTGACAAGGACTGGTTTTATAACCGGAGAGGCTGTGACTGTTACGGAGGCAGACACTGGTTTTGTAACTGGAAGAGAAGTTGTTGCTACAGCTGAGGTTGCCACTGCTATCAAAGGAGCTGGTGCTGCAGAGGTACAAGTCGAAACAGTTTCCTGGGTTGGAGCTGGCTGCTGCATACACTGCTGGATAAAGCTCTGAGCATTGGGCATTAGCTGCCGTAAGGCAAGCATGCTTTTCTAGAAGAAAAACAAAAAACCACTGGATGTAACATCAGCAGAGTTTTCCACAATACTGATAAATTAGCAACTGAGTTCTCTTCCTCATCTTCCAATTCAGTTTTTCCGGGAATAACAAATTGCTTATTGCAAACAAGTTTTGCTAAAATTCAGGCACTCAAACTGATGAAAATACTGCTCAGTGAAGACCACAAGAATCACCAACAGAGGCTGAGCAAGGTCAACAGCCACCACAGCTTCACTGCACGTAGCAAATCCCCGCTATAGGGAAACTCACCCGTAACTTCATTCTTTTGTTTAGATTTTTCAATTCGGAACTTATGTTTCAGAATAAGACCATTTTTACTGCTTTACTCCCTCAAAATTTTTTTTTTTTCCAAAACACCCTGCTATATTGTAACAGCTGTGTTTACTCCACAGGGCCTGTCTGACAGAACTACAAATTATCCAATAAAGTCAGAAACAAGCTCTGAAGATACAAGCACTTCTATACCAATACAGCTGTATCTACACTAGGGGGGGATACCACTTTAATAATGTCTCCATAGCTGCAGCAGCACAAGGAATCTGGATAGTTCTCTCCAACAGGAGAACATTAGTAAAGCTATCTGGCAACATTTCGGTTTTACTACAGCTATGTTTGAGGACATCAATGGACAGAATAATCTTCAAGCTCTCTACAGATTTTTCTGCTTGACTATGTACAATCTGTTATGGATCAGAACCAGGGGAAATCAGTTCTGCAGCTACCTGTATATTCTCACAAACCCTTCCCCCTTCCCCCCCCCGACAGTTTTTGAAGTTTATAAGAGTCTCCAAAATAGTGCTGTTTCTTTGGGCTTCATGCAAAATGAACATGTTTCACATGCTAATATACCAAGTGAACAAACTGTTTGCACATCTGGACCTTATGCAGCACACCTATCTTTAATGTTCACTTCCTTTTAAAAAGGCTGCTCAGCTTTCCTCATGCTCCTGATGCAATTTATTTACCAAAAGCATCCAGCAGAGATTTGAAAATCAAGCAGGCTTCACAACCAAAGTCACTGTACTTTCCTACCTATTGGAAGAGACAAAGCAAAACATGTGCAACAACTTAATCAAAAACCTGCAGCTCAAAAAGAACAGACAACTCCAGAAAGTCCTCCCTAAAATTCCACTTCACTAGCTAAAAGTGAATTGGCAACACACCATAATCACTTTTCTTTCCAGACTCGAGCTGCAAGCATTTCCCCCACAAACAAGGCCAGCACCAATCCTCGTAGCATCTCAGAGAAGTGCTCCTGAAGTCAGCTTCCATTTGGCACTGTCCTGTCACAGCTGCTCAGAGTTACAGACCAGACCTAATTGGTGTGTATCAACTACACATCCTTAAGGTATTTCAGAAAAAAGCAACCAGGGTGCAAGGTGTTTTAAAGGATGGCTAACACTATAAAGTCAGCTAACTTTGACCATGACAATGTCTGAACAACGTTTCCGAAGTCACAGTATTTCTTTGTTAATATAGTGTGCAACAGGGAGAGAGCACCTTGTCAAAGATTATGGGGTATGGATACTGCCCAAAACAGAAAAGCCTAGATGATACCAGTACCTGACAGCATGCCACAGGAGAAACGTCCAATGGCTCTGCTGTGACAGTTCAGGGTCTGACCTATGCTGATGAAACCAACATAACTCCCATGGAACAGCCTCGAGGTCTGTGCAGCAAGTGTAGCAGCTCTCCACATTGTGAGATGGCTTATTAGCTGAGGCTGAGCACTGCTGTGAGCACATGAGGACAGTGCTGTGCCTGAGCTAATAAACCCTTGGGGGACCCAAAGGAGTGGAAGCATTAGCAAGTGCAGTGCAGCCACCCCTCAGCTCCTCTGCATGAGCTAGTCTGGGGCTATCAGGGCTCACCAGCCCCAGACAAGGTCTAGTTGTACCAGATTTAGGCTGGGTCTGCAGAAAGCTACTGAGGTTCACCTGTGCTGTTTTGGGAACACAGCACAGCGGCATCCGAGCTGGCCCCACACAGGGGCAGCCAGCCTACATCCAGCAGGGCTCATCAGCCAGGGCCCTGCAGAAAAGCAGCTACACTACTTCTGAAGCCTAACTTGCCCTGGCAGTTAGTAGAGCTCTGCTGAAACCCCACATAGCTCATAGGAAACCTCTGCCAGTCACACGGACCCTGCACTCACAGCCCAGACCTTCTGCAGTCAGAGCTGCACTGGATGCAGGAAAGCCTATACTCTGAGCTTGTTTGTTTTTCTAGCATTTGCATGGGTATTTAAGAAGCCTCCAGGGAATTAAACAGAGAATAAATAAGTGACCAATATGAAAATTTTAAATCAAGCCCAGCAGAGATGACTGTAGTCTTCTAGACTCATGGCAAACTTGATCGCAAAGCATTTAAAGGTTGCCACTGTAACAAAAATACTCATCCTACACTTGTAACACCAGTCAACTAGAAGTAGTATCAACATTATCACACGCATTGTTACATGTGCTGCCAAATACTAAGGAAGAGGACAAACTCCAGAAAACCCCTGTCCCAGCTTTAACACTTAACTATTCTTCCCTGATTCTCCATCATACCTATAATGAGTGCCAAGGAATAGTACAGCTCTACCAAGCCTAAGAATACTGTGTACATTGCAATTAAGTAATTGCAACCAAGTGTTCCATGTTTTCACTGGGATTTAATGATTGTTGTACAACAAAGATGTTCATTTTTATTTTGTTAATACCATTCTCCCATATGATTAAAAGTGTTAAGAGAGCATTTTTTAATTTACGTGATTATTTGCTTGGGTAGAGTTGTCCTAGGTTACTTTTGCTAAGCTGCAGTAGTCCTGTTAGACCCTTTCTGGAAAAAGGGGTGTGGGGGGGTTCTGCCTCCAGTTAAACACAAACCAGCAGACAGATGAATAGCTTTATGTAGATCCTTTGAGTTTAAATACTGCATAAGCTGTGCACAGCTACTGTTGTCAGCCTGATGTATTAGAACTCAGAATAGCTACAGTTTTGATGAGAAAGTAAGAGCTCATCTTAGTATAGCTGCTCTACTGTAGATGTACCAGCTTACAAAACATTAGTGTCCTCTAATGACTAGAGGGTAATTACTCTTCAAGTTAAGAACACAGAGTAAATTACTCCTCTGAAATCCTCCCTCCCCCAAAAAATTGTCTTTCTAAGAGAAACAGTCACACAGGGCTATGTTAAGCACCATTTGCTCAACTGACCTGAGCAAATACCTATTTGAATGCTCTGCCTCTTTCCTTTTCTTTTCTAGTCATCCATCCTCCCCTTATTAAATACTATATACCCACAATCAGACACTTACCTTGAGAAAAGGAACTAAATATGGTTGTGGAGATGACTTGAGCTCTATGTATAGCTTTTTTGTAAATTCTTCTGGTTCAATTTTTGCTTCCTAAGAGGAAAGTATAATTACAATGGTAAGTTATAACTATGAATCTACTATATTTTTTCCCAGATGTATGAAAAATTCATGGAAATTTATATTATATGGAATTGTTCAATTTAGTACTCAAATGCTTTTTTCCTCCTGTATTTTTAAACAAAAGGTTTTAGGATAGAATGATGTTGTAATACAGATATAGTATTATCAAATTACTTTCTTCATCTACAGGCAGTTAACACATTTAAGGATACTTGTTCAAACACAGGTTCACTGAAATGAACTGATAGAAACAAGTTTATAAGTAGCACTGATCCTTTTGAGTACTCATTGTTATGCAGAGGTATTTAAAATTCACTGAAAGTACTTTTTTACTGTAAAGGTAGTTTGCATAAAGATCAGTTTAAAGAGATGGGAGACAAAAGACAACTCAGGAGTTTTTGTAGGACAATTCTAGTTTAATGCGTACATAGCTTAATGAAACAGAACACTTAACATTGTCTTTCAAAAGCAGGAGAAACTGAACATCAGAACACCACTTCTGCATACCACTACGGTAACTGGCCTTGCAGAGCACAATCTCCATTCTTAACATTTTCTGCTCTGCCCCAAAACAAACACCTGACTCAAGGCCTTGGGAGAGTTAGGAAGCTGCAGGAGACTTCTGAGACCCCTCCCTCACTACTTCAGTGACACCATGATGGGGCTAAGGTGGTGGGTAGCCCCAGACACTGCTGCCCTTTCTCACCCTCCCAAGTGAGACCCTGCCACAGAGTCACCAACAACATTACCTCCTCCAAGAAAGTGCAGACACACAAGGAAGAGGGACCCCAGCACCAGTCTCTGTCTCTGCAGAGAAGTTACTTCTCTCACCTGTATTCTTCTTTGGAACAACTGTTCCAGGGAGCTACGTGACCAGAGCAGGGGTTTTAGGCACTGTATATTCACAGGCAAACATAATTTACAGCAGCTCTCCTGTTTAGTCATTTGATCTGCTGCCTGTTAGGTCTCACTGAGCTGTGGATACTGGTCACCAAGATCTCACCGATACAGATGCAGTGATTTGGTACACTGCATCTCAGTGCATACAAGGTGCTTGACACCCACTTCACGAGAAGCTGCCTTAAGGACCATTTACTTCACAGCTGCGGTTTACTCATTTCACTCATACGTATGAAAACCGTTAATTTATTTTGCATTTAAATCATATATACATATTGGATGGCAGAAGAACAGCATTTTTAAAATACTACAAAAAGCAAGCAAGTGCACAGTTAATGATGTATTAATGTCTGCTAACAACTGTTCTTAAAATAATAAAAGTACTGTAAGCACAAGAAGGAAAAACTCTAGTAGCAAGGTGTATAAAGACACAGGGGGAAAGAAATAAAATTTTTGCAAGGATGCATCTTCAAACAACCTGCTCTCTGAAATTACTCCTCTGTCTACACCATGCTTTTCTAGACTGAGAAGTCCTTTGGTACCCCTATAGCAAAGCCATCCCCCTCCACCAACCCACAGCCTTCTGCTACAGTGGAACAACAAAACAGCAGCAGTGGTCAAATGCCAACAGAAGAAGTGGCAGGAGAAATCGTTACCAAGAAAACCCAGCTGTGCTGGGGTATAGCACAAAGCACCATACGGAAGCCACCTGCAAGGGGAGAGAGACATTGGCAGCCACCATGTTATTTTCTCCATCCCATTGTCTAAAGACATAGATAATGTCATGCTTGTTCCACTGGAGCTTCACTATCAAGCTGTCAGTCAGTTCTGTCTTGGAGTAAAGAAGCAGCACAGACTTTGCTCTGCACTACAACTTCCACGGCACTACTCTTACCATTGAGGACCCAAAAGTACACTAACAGGAAAAAAAAGCAGCTCAGACCTAGCAGCTATGTTAGCACTATCAGCTCCTCCTGCTGTCAGTTACCTGTGTGCACAAAATGAAACAGGAATATGAAGGGGAAAAAATACAGCATGTGATCCAGCTAACACAAGAGTTAAAATGTAAGACTTAAAGAGGGTCAGATGTACTCGGCCACAAATCCAACACTTCAGCTGTTTAAAAAAAAAAAGACAAGGAACAAAACTATGACGAACTCAATGTCAAAAATGATACACAAATGATGCAGACTTTGTTTATGAAAAGTCTCACCAATAGACTTTGCACCAGATTCTTCACATTCTGCCCCATTTCAGGGGCTTGAGGTCCACTAGATGCCAGTTTTATCAGCGTAGCAAGAAAATTCTTGCATTTCTTGACATTCTCTAGCATCTCCTAGCATGAAAATAAAGAGAAGACTGTTAGGTGTTGCATTGGCTCTCCAACCTCTGATGAATATAGAGAATGTTAATTTTTAATTAAAAACTTTTTTTTCCCCTTACTGTAGAAGCGCTGGTCTGTGCTACTGTTGTGCCCTCTGCTTTCACAGAGACTGCCTTTTGGGAGATAGCTTGTGCAGGTGGTCCTGTAACTGGAATTTTTACAGGTGTTCCAGTACTCGAAGGCTTTACAGCAGTAACTGTAGTAACACTAGCTGTTGCAGCTGCTGGCTGAAAAGAAAAATTAACACTTTTTAACCAAAGACTAACGTGACAAAAATACTGTATTCTGCTAGCGTATAAGGTAGCATTCCCCTCCACACTACTATTTAAAACATAAATAAATGATTTTTGTCTTTGTTTTTAAAGTTTGGATTCATTTGCTTTGAGCGGCTCTGTTTAATACACGAAGTGACAGCACTCCCACAGCCATGATTGTGTTTTTAAATCAAGGGCACAGGGGGAAGAAATGATAAAGGCTCACCCAGACTGAAGGTCTGCCTGCAACTTCGAGTGAAGAGAGAAAGGTAAAGTTGTCTTGAAGACCCAATTAGTCTAAGACTAATGCATTTTGGACAATGCTAAGCCAGGCAATACTATGCTGAAGACAAATACAACCTGAAGTGATTATTTATCTTCCTTTCTTCCCCTGCAGCTCCTCTCCCAGTTGCAATATCCCCTACTCTTCCTATCACACAGGCAGCAGGCAAAAGACATTGGGTCCACTTTGGAAGGATGCATGTGCCAGCAGAAGCTGTCAGCTGAGCAAATGTACCTAACAAGCTCTTCCTGCTTTTTCCTTGTGGGCAGCAGTTTGCGTCTCTCTCTCCTCTGCCCAGACACAAAATTCCATTATTTTGAGACCTCTTTTAAAATCTCATTAGAATTTACCAACAGATTCAGAAGCTCCAGCAACAGGAGAGTAATGATGGTTTCAGAAAAAATAAGAGTGGAATTGGCTCCCTCCTCTGCAAACCAGGCTAAATAGCAGTTTCCAAAGGAAAACCTCCTAAACTGAAATATTTCCACTTCAGATTTTAAAGAAAGAAAAAAAACCAAAAACAAAACTCACACTTATAAAATACAACACAGTTCTTCTGATACAGCAGAATACAATATGAGTAAAAGCCTTTGCCCCTACAAAAACCACTACTTTCAGTTTCTCAACTTGTATACTAAAAAGCCAGATTGAACCTGTAGGTTACAGAAAAGCACGAGTTTCAGGTTAGCATTTGAAACCTGAAGTTGGGTATCGTTTTTCCTCCCAAACTCTCAAGAGAAAGGGAAAGTCTGGTTTTGTAGGCCAAATTCTAGATTCAGATCTGTGCATCCATGCAACACAATTGCTTTCACTGACTCTTAACACACTTAAACACCACAGTTTACTCCAGCAATCACAAATTAATACTTGCTAACTGCATTAATGATAAGAGCCCAACTTACCCTACCATGGATAAAACAAAAACTAATCAGAGTTGGACAGACATCATGTAGAATATCAAAAGTCTTTCAGGATAGGGAAAATTAATGAGCATACATTTAAAGCTAAAGCAAAACACTTGCACTTTTTTTAATTTATTTATAAATTACCTTTTTCCTGGGTGAGTTCCCCCACCTCCCCAAGCTGCTGCCAGCTTGACATGAAAGAAGCAGGCAGCTACCAGAAAGATTTCCAGCTTAGGCTCCCACTGTTGGTAACACTTTAATAGCTCTCTGCAGGATCTTTGCCACCACCACTGCCTCTTCCAAGGATGAGGCTCAACAGCTCTAAGACCACAGGGAGGCAAACTGGGCACAAGAATCCCACAAACAGATGGATGGGAGGAAGACGGAAGGGGACAGAGTACAGATCTGTCAAGCTGCAATGCCCTGGGCTTTTAAAAGGTGAAAACATGAGGTTCGCAGGAGCTGATCTCTTGCAAATTCCAGCGTGTTTACACATCAAGACCAGAACGGCATTTTATCAGCTGAGGGAGGGAACAACAGGAAGTCTGCTGGACCCTTTTCCCAGGAAGATGAATACATGGGAATTAACTTCTGTCATCTGGCCGCAACCTTTTTCACTACTGACAATTCTCATTCTCACTTCGAGCAACAGAGAAACAGTCACCATAAAAAATGGCATTAATCCTGCATATTTTGAAGTCATTTCAAGAGAAGAAGTGCTCTGCATCTAAATGAAAGTGCCCCAGCATGATGCTAATTAGACACTTTGCAGCTTCGTTACCCCATCTGGGAAGAAGGTGAAAAATAAAAATGTGCAGGTATTTTGTCTAATCTCAGAGCTTAAACATTCAGGAACGACAACAAGTGGAAATATTTTTGTAGATGAGGAGAATAATCCTGGAGTCAGTAACTAGAGAGAGTTTGCAGATAGTAGTGTTTCAAGTTGTACTTAGCACAAGATAGGAGATACACAACAAAGCCAAGGATTATTTCCTCTCCACTGCCTCCTGCTTTTTGTGATAACATCATACTTCCACACTAACACTCCCCTCCTGTGACCTCAAAAAACTGTCAAGACTAACATCAGCAAGTTCTTTTCGGACTGATGAATAAACCACTGCCAAGGAAATCAGACCCAAGGACTCTTTCTTTCTTTCTTTCCAAGACAATTCCTGCAACCTTATGCACAGACTCCCTTGTCAGCACTCTGCTCTTGTCTGCCCCAGGGTGAGGATGCAGACAGCTTCATCCATCAGATGGAAGAAATCTTTACCTTCATCTCTTCTCCCCAGTGCAAGGGTGGTATAGTATGACTATTGCTTTTGTATCTTTAAGATCTCTATAAGGAGATCACAACCACGTGGTTTGCAAGCTAGTATTCCAAAATAAAAGTGAGTAAGGAATACCCATCACTGTTCTTAGACACAAAGCGTATGTTGTTTCAACGCTAAGCGAAATAGAAGACATATTAGGAGTTTTCCCCTTTAGCTCCAACATTATCCATCTGTTGTGAGAAGGCAGAGAAAAAAGATCACAGAGCTGTGAGTAGTTTTCAGTTGCTGATACAGAAGAACAGCAGGAGAACAAATTTGTAAGTCAGATTGTTAGTTATCGCTGTCAGCAAACATATCCCCCAATCCTTCAAACACCCTCAAGGTCAAGAACATACATCCAGGCATGGTGTTTTGAATGACTGATCCTGCTCATTTACTGAGTGCTTGGTCAACCAGTACAGCCCGGTCTCCTTCAACCTTTTGGTCACAAAAGAAAAGGTATGCACAAGCCAGACATCGTCCCAATTTCTCCTCCAGATTATGAGGGCAGAATATCTTAGGTGTAGAAAAGAAGCCATTTTCTTTTCATGACACATGCTTATCCAGAACTCTGGTCCCCAAGAACAAAGGAAGAACTGTATCTAGGAGAAGTCTCATAGTCTACAGGTAGCAAGAGCCTCCTCAGAAGAGTCCTACAACATTTTTCTCTGGAAAAAGAAAAAAAAGACCTAGGAAATAAGACAAAAAACACTACCTAAAAATAATGAGGCATTTCCAACCACTGTCTATTTACAGTCGTATCTGTAGAACACATCTACCACATTCAATTAGAGCATAGAGGTCTTCAGCTATGACCTTTCTTCAGCTTTTAGTGAGGGGAAAAATGTAAAATGTAGACTTGAAAAACAGCTTGACTAGTGCAGACAGCTCATTTTCCCCTCAACAACATCCCAGGTGTACTTTTTTCCCTCCTAAGGAATCAGGGAACCTAAACAGAAGAGAGCATTAGGAAGTCTCATTCTCTGAGAACAGCATCAGCTAGAGCTTGAAGGAGCTGTGGTGTCACAGGGTACAAAAGCACTGGAAATGGCTCTCTGAACTATTCATCCATTGTTCATGCACTTTCTACTTTAGTGAGAGAAGATGAGCTGACACACACTGGCAGAAACATAATTAAATTATGCGTTTAAAAAAAAGACGTTCAGGAAAGAATTTATCATGAGGACAAAAGTTACCATCTCAGTAAAAACCAGATTAGAGTTAGAAATAACAAGAATGCATCCATATTTTCTTCAGTTCTCTCTGTCCCTTTTTCTTATTCCAGTGCACTATAAAGCTATACTACCTGTATTACAGTAGGTGGCTGAACAGTAGAAGCCTCAGCATTTGTTGTTTGAGATAATGGTTTCACAGGAGTAGTTGCTACTTTCTTTAGCAACTGGGTGCCAGAGTTCTTAAAAAAAAAAAAGATAAAAAATAATTAAACACACACAGAGAACAGTTGTCAGACAAGTCAATGACAAAACAGATACTGTAGTACCTGCTCCCATCCGATGGTATAGAATCATTAAGGATGGAAAAGATCTTTAATGTCATCAAGTCCAACTGTCAACACCACCATGCCCACTAAACCATGACACCCACTCTTACAGTGGCAATACAAGCATCGTTCACATAGTCCCTACAGTTTAAACACTTTTCAACAAAGCTATTTGTCTACCAGTTTAATACTTAAGAACAGATTCAGAGACACTTAGACACAATACCTAATCAGAACAAAACAGTTAAAGGATGAGCATGTTGGCGAGACCTATACAGATGGTTTTTTTTTTTATACCTGCTCTTCCTCTTCAATGCTGACTAACGTACAAGAGACTGAAGCAAAAAGCCATCAGAGCTCAGGGAGGAAGGAACATTCTGGGGCCACGGGAAAGGTCCTCAGCTTCACAGAAGTATCCCACCAGAGGATCACAAGATTGTAGTTACTACCAGCAACCACTTAGGTAGGTTTTTTTGTCTTTGGGTTGGTTTGGGTTTTTTTCTTAAAACCCTTTACATCATCACCATCAGAGAGGAATTCCTTAATTTGAACTGAACCATATGTAATGGCTAGAAGTTTTTTCAAACTGAGAAAGCAAAGCACATGGTGATGTTTATGTGCAAAACCAAACACCACCGTGCTGTTCAGAAAGCATTCAAATGCTTATTTAACCCTCCATAATTTATTTGCAAACCCTGTTATAACTACATAACATACAGCTACATAAAATTAAAGCTATGAGAGAAGTTACCTGTACAGCACATATTCTGATTGCAGGTGTGCTGGTTGGTATAGATGGTCTCACACTTGTGTTATTTTGTGGCTGACTCTGTGCTCGTGCTATTGCTTGTTGAGATACTAGCATTAGTTGGCCATTACTGCTTCTGATAAGAACAGTTCCTGTTGGAGAAAAACATCCAGACTGTTAGAAATTAAGCAATATTATGGCTTTCCTATGCTCCTGTGGTAGAAATAACTAGACCACGCTGATAAGACAATGTAATATTTAGCTTCTTACTCCAAGGAACAGCTGCCAAGAAACGTAGGAGCTAAGCATACATCAGACTTACTCTGTGTTCTACGATAGAAAACAATTCCTAAAGTCAAGAGAAGAACTTAACTAAACAGCCACATTGAGACACCATGCGTATACAAGATGCAAATGGCAAAGCAGTTCATCATTTGAGTCAAAAAGATATTTTGGTCATTAAAAAGACAGACACCACCACACACGCTCTCTGGGATTACTTTAACAGTAACTTCTTCAAGCAGTTCTTCAATCCGCAAAATTCATCACCGCTGTCACACTTGGCTGCCTCTACACATTTTCACTTTCTGAACATTTAGGCACATACTTACAGGTGAAGATATGGTTTAGAGAAAACCTGCAATAGAAACCGAAGCCTGATTACTACCAGTTCACCTGCCTATACCCAGACCACCTCCCTTGGTCAGAGGGCAGTGGTCTGCAAGGAAAGCCAAGGCCACCGAGACATTTGAAGCTGTCCCTCTGTCAAGGCTCTGTCCAAACGCATTAAAACGCATGGTTTTAATCAAAGCAGCTTTCTGCCAAATAGGGAGATTCCAAGCGGGTGGATGGGGGGGACGGGGAGGGAAAGAAAAGAAAGAGACTCTTCTGCCTAGTTTCCTTTCTTTTTTGTTTTCCTTTCAAACCTACAGCAATGTCAGCCCATCACAATTCAACTCCTACCACCTTTCTCCTTCCTACCCCATCAGCTATAACGAGAAACAATTAAACAGTTAACAAACAATGTGTATTTTTACTAAAGCTTTCAAATGAAAATCGCCCTGAGGAGAGTCAGTCAGATGCCACATCACAGTCCCATCTTCCCTGCATTTGGAAACCATTCAGCTATCAATGCTTCCTCGTCCTCCTCCTCCTCCCTGGCCCCCTAAGGGCTACACTCTGGAAAATCCAGACCTTTCATCAGGTTCACAAAGACAAAATGCCAGCTGGATTCCCGGTCTCAACGGCTTCAGACCCCTACCTTTGCTGGTGCCTCACCAGCAGCTGCTGCAGAGTCCACCACCAAACCCACCATCTTCAAACACCTCACTTAAAGCCCTTTCGCATAAAAGAAAGGGGGAAGGTGCAGGAGAATGCTAGATACGTAAGTACGAGTACCTCAACATTTTTGGAGGACTGCATTAAACTTGCTTGAAACTTATCCAATATCTGAAGAATCCCTGAAGAACCCCAGATCTTCTATGCACACTGTGTGAAACAAGCCTGCATCAATGGAATAGTCTTTTTACTACCTGGTTAGTCTGGAAGCTGGCAAAATATTGCTGTACAATAGAGCCTAAAACACTGCTTCTGTCTGAGTTTAAATAAATACAACAGGAAAAGCCACAAACTCCATGAGTTGGGCTTTGTTGGGGGAAAAAAAATAATCAAGCTGTAACCACATGCTTAAAAACAGCTTTTCATCCTCCACATCTAAAAATGTAAGAGGATATTGCAAGACAACACAAAACCTGATATAAAATTCTGTAACATCAACATATTGCCATTTACATAGCACACACAAACTGAGACTGCAGGAGTAGCATCTAGAGTGATTCCCTCCTTTCTCAAGCAGCCTTTACTAGATGGGGCAGATGCATACAGCATTTTGCATATCGAGAAAAATACTGTTACTCCATCTGACAACTCAGCTTTCTCCTCCTCCACTGAAGTCTTGACTATAATTATATTTAGGTACAGATGGATCTTTTAATTTAATCAATGAATACCCAGAATCATAGAAAACATATTGGATTTCTAATTTTCTTTTCACGCCATCTCATTTACACAGTGATTCATGGCATATAATTTATCATCAGTCAAAAAAGGGCATTTTTTTTTCCTTGTTCACATTACATGCTTACGCAGATTCTAAGGGAAGAGAGAAAGCTGATACCACACACGGATAGCAATAGCATTTCTCTCTGCTCTAGGTCTACACTCAGGATGGTAGAGGTGTTGCTACTGGAGGTTTTAGGCTTTTCTAAGGGTGCTTAAAAATGTCATTGCTAGCTCTACTCCTTGAGAAGGCACATATACATTTATCATTTAATTCCTTTAGAGATTCTGAATGCATCAAGTGTTTTGTTTTCATGTATTTGGATATTTTGCCACTACTCATTACATTTGTTTTTTAAGCCAAACTGTCAGAAGAACAATTTCTACTTCTCTGAATCATGCTGCATACCAGCAACAGCATTGTTACCAGTCAACTCGACTATAGGGTTGGTGTTTGTTTGGTTTTTTGCACTACTGTTCTGAAGTTTCAGTTAGCATTTGTCAGAGATGGAGACCCTGCCTGAAGAGCATCCCATCCTCCAGTCACTTGAATGAGGAGAGTTTCCATCAGACTCCACTTGACAGGAAATTAACTCAAGAGCAACACAGCTAGCAAGCTTATGCAAACACAATACAGTTCATATGCAAATTCATGAACATGTAAACAAAAAGCAACCACCACAAATATTAACAAGTCCCAGTAGTCTCCTTTACATTTGACCATGACTGCAATGATCCCCAACAGCACTGTACCCTGAAATGTAAATCAACTTTCTTCCTAGTGACAGGATTAGTCAATACAAAGACATCCATACCTCATCAAGACACTGTAAAATAACTTCAGGCTTATTCTTGGTGAGAGCATCCACAGAAGAAGTTACCTAAGGCCACTCCAGTGGTCATAGCCTCGATTGGAACGTAAGACCAAGATGATGCCTGTTTACTTCCATACAAGTTATAGTAACAACCTGTTCCGCTTGGAACAAACATTAATTTCCCTATAATTGTTCCATTTTGCAGAACTTTTAATACAGTGGTAGCCTTTTCATGGCAGTAGTTTTTCACGATGGCTAGCAAAATTAGAAGTCCCAAACCAAAAAACACAATATTACGGTAATCTACTAACTACTGCTTTTGTAGGCTTAATACTGTAAATGCCTGATGCTAGCTCAAATAAAGATGAAGGCAAATTTGAAACGACTGTCATTGCTACAGATCCATACAGTGAAAAGCCACAAGACATCACTTCAAGCATGAAACACACAGTTCTGGGCACTCACAACCTAATGTCATGAGGTGACAGTAAACTGACATGTGGCTTGTCTGAAACAGTTTGAAAGCTATTGAGAAGGGCATTTATTTTTCACTTCTGGTTGCCACAATTTACTTACATTTTTTCACAACATAAATACACCCAAGCTTTTGATACTCCCTTTGTGCCTTGAAACAAAAGCAACAACCCAACACTAAAGTGAACAGTGCAGGCTCCAAGAGGAGATGCAGGAGGGAAGAAAAGGTTCCACAGCACTCAAAACCAATGCCTCAAGTCTCATACACCATATACAGCTGCACAAGTGTGAAATGAGGGAACAATAAGTTATGGTAACCTTGAGGTTCTCAATAGAAAGGTTACATAAACAGGCTTATGCAGCTACCAAGATGCTACTATCAGAAACGAAGAGAAGTACAGGAGTCCTCATTATTCACTTGAGGGGAAAAAAAAGATATTTCTTATCAAGAGCTGTTTTCTCATTCACTAGAAGGCAATTTTTGCCAAACAAAATGTGAAAAAAGATCGAGTCTTGCAGTCATTGCAACCCCACAGGAAAATGAAGGGGACAGACCTCTGAACAGCTGAAACAGTGAAGTTTCAGCTAATACCACTCAGTGTCTAAAAACAGAAGAGGTATCTCCAGACTCTGACCAAGATATTGGCACCAACTGTAGTTACTGAACAGCAAATCAGGCATCTACATAACGCCAAAGGTGTCCTCTTTTGGGCAGCACTTCCAAGAAAGTACCGTTTACAGGATACACAGTTTGATAGTTTTGCTAAAGTTGTTTCAGAGAACAGGAAAGACTTTCTCATCATATGGGCACTTAGATAGTAAGAGTAAGGCACAATCCCTTTGGGGCTACAAGGCTGTTCCTGTTTTCAGACCACAAACAGAAAATCTAAGTGACCAGTTAGCAGCAGGGATTAGTTCTCACATGCTTCATTGGAGGACTCATGTGTCTCTCGCAGATTAACAAACAGCCCTTTTTACACTGAATTGAGACTTCTGTCTCTAGATATTCTGCCTGTCCTGCCAAAAACATCCTTTGGAAAATTATTTCTTTTTTCTTGACTGCCAGAGAAGGCAGTTAAAATAAAATCAGCTATTTCAGCCCTTTGTTCCCTGCACACCTTCCTTCGTCTACAATCCTGCAAGAAGGCTGCAGGGGAAGGAACCAACAACTGAAACCCAGTTCAGCTTCCTCCAAAGCCACACAGAAAGAAGCCATACTATAGCTTATCACCTGGAAGAGGTCTCATCGAGATCTAAACCCTTTCTGTGCAGTGACCTGCCTTCTCCAGGAAACAGGGGCTCCAGGAACCATGCCTGCAGAAAGAGCGTCCACATCCCTCCTGCATAGCTCAGGCAGTCACCACCCACAACAGCCTCTACACAGGCATGCCAGCAAAGAGTGCCATGGAAAACCAGAGGCCTTCTATTAAAATTCCATTTGCTGTTCAAACCTGAGATACCTCCGCTGTAAATTTTTGCTGTCCCAGCACTACCAGCCAAGAAAATCCAGCTTTTTCTGAACTTGGTTATAATACGCTTAAAATTTTCTAAGCTGTAGCTGTGTTTAGCATTCAAGCCGGGAGTCAAGAAACACAGGTTAGTAGGAGGAGCATCTTCCAGATACCTCTTCATTGTAACTACATGCAGAGAACCAAAATCTCACCAGAGACATGAACAAGATGCTGTGGGATCATGGCAGAGATCTGTTTATGCCACCGAATGTACCTGTAGGGGCTTCACTGTATTTCTGGGAATAGTGTTAAGGAAACCATACTGTTGTTAACATAAAGCTGTGCTGCCAACCGAATCTCAGGGTTTCACCCAGCAACACTGAATACCAATGCATGCTAAAAGCATCCCACTGTAAGGGCAACTTCCACCATTAAATTTCTAGCACATAAGACAAGCCTGAGGCCATTTCTGAAGGGGAACAGCCAGAAGGAATTTCCTGAGATGAACCTGCCAGCAGGTATGCTGCGGTAGAGATACACCATATGAAGCTGTCAAGTTAAGCCACCACTTCGATTACATGGTTTCCAACACAACTGGTCAACACAACAGCTCTTCGGAACTGCTGGCTGGGGAGCAACATAAGGAAAGACAAAGAAGTCTCTTGCTCCTAAAATAAAATACAAGGAAGAAACAACTTAATTAGACCCAACTCATTTAAGAGAACACAAGTTACAAAAGCCACTTTCCAAGAAGGGTAAGTTCAGCTTCTTTCAAAACAAGGGGTACCTGCACAGGTATGTTGCCAACCTTAATAAAGTTCACTTTAACAGCATTCACATATACAGGGTTAAATGAGTTTCATGTCCCACATCAGTAAGAGAACAGTTTAACAACAAAAGTGTTTTAAAACAACAGTAATGCTTCAGTGCTCTCTGTTCTTAAACAAATCTCATTCTTTTACTGAGCTACTCAAAACAAAGGGATAGCTTTTAAGGCAGTTACAAGGTAAGACCAAGCTTTAAAGGGGATGATGTAGTAGGAAACTAAATTGCAACTAGAACAGAATATTGGTTTTAAATTTCTTAGGCTGACTATTTAGGATGACTCGAAATTCAGAAAATAAAGGGCCAAATACTACCGATCCATGCAACAGCTTTGAAAATAGTTTTTCTCTTTAAAGGCATCCTTTTAAAAAGTGTTTTTTCCTCTTCAACCCCATTTATTGAGCCCCACAGAACAGGTCACTTAAAAGTTACAAAAAAGCATTATAGGACTGGATAAGACAGACCCAGAATGGACATTATTAGAGACATCGACGGCTCAGGCAGTGATCACATCAAGGTGTGTTATGTTGCAGACTGGCTGTAAAAGACTGCTAAAGAAGCAGAAAGTGTTAATGAAATACTGTGAAGGACATGATAGGTAAGTCTGATACTGAAGTGACTTCACTTGTCACACGACTTGCATAATCCTTCCAATATGTTGGGGCTGTATGGACTGTACTGCATGGAGAACTACTTATTCCCCATGACCCTCACATGGTACTTGATTTTTCCTAGACGCCTACTGCAGATTTCTATACTGAAGATGGAGAAACAAAGACAACAGCCCAATCTGGAGGCAACATCTATTTGTGCTTCTCACTGTCTTGGCATCAAAGCTACAATGAAGATCTGGTAGCCACCTGAGGTTACCTCACCACAGGCTCCCAATGATGAACTTCTATTCTTAAATCAGATACAACTGACTTCGGACAACTAATCTTCTGGGAAGCCACAAAGATTGCCTATTTGGGGCTTTTCTTGGGAAAAATCTCTCCGATTGCTCCTAGATTTCCCAGACAAGCAGGGTAGAGGGCTCACCTATACTGCATGGGTCAAGTTGAGTTGTTCAGCTTGTACACTACATCCACAAAGCATTTCACTCCATATGACAAACCATTCCAAGCTTTAGAAGTCAATTTTAGTTGATGGAAGAGGAATTTGGCAGTGATCAACTCATAATCAACACTGTTATGGCAGCAACCAGAAGCACTCATCACATACCCAGGCCCTCAACCAAGTCATTCTGTTCACATTGTTTCACTAATAATTACATATGTCAGAAATCACCCTCTGTACCAGGGAAGTTTCTATACTAACGGGTCTTTGTAGCAATGGTTCAGGACCAGTGACTAGCATGTAGATACTGTAGTGTTACCATGAGATGCCCGATTTTGATTTCCAATGAAAGACACCTTGTTTTGCCCAGAGATACGGAATTCATTAATTTCCAGGTCAGGAGAAAAGTTCAAAGGGCATAATCCCAATATACTTTAATGCTAGAACAGACCACAGGCTAAATAAAATACAATACAACATTATACCCACAAGTTCTTCAAAGAAGGTGATTGTATTTTTGCCAACTACGCAAACATCGCACTGCAGATTCTTGTAGAATCTGGCCTACAAATTTTAAGGCTGCACCAGCCTCAGATGTCTGACCACATCCCACCTTTTCAAAGCCAGGGACTAGGCTTAATCACAGACATCACTATCCAGCTGACAGCACTGTTTCACTAATGTTACTGCTTCCCAGATTGCCTGGGTTGCTGTGAGCAGCTTTTAAACCACCACACACGCACAGCTCTGTCACACTAATAGCTCAAGGGGCAAAGCGAAGCCCCAACAAAGGCTGCTGCTTCCAGTAACTCCAGCATTTCTCTAGCAAGATGTTGTGCTAACAGTGGGCACCAGCTCTGAGACACCCAGTACAGGCACAGCCTCTTCAAGAATAAGGAGCCAGGAAGGGGATGAAGATACCTCTTCTAGGCAGGATGGAGCAGAGTCTGATGATTTATTGTTTCAAATAGTCTGTAATAATGGAAACCACGCATCCTTCTGAAGAGTCTAAACAACATCCCCTCTCCCTCCTTTCCTCCAGGAATTAGACACAATGTGCTAAGAATGCAACAATCTGAAGCCAAGCTTCACACGCTTCTTAATCAGTAAGTCTTATCCAAGCTTTTGGAAGCTAGCTGCTCATCAGTGCATTTTGGTGCCCAGATGGGTGTGTCTAACAGACTAGCAACTGGGCTCCCATAGTGTGATGCCTTTTCACAGAATACAGGCCCACAGTTTAGAGCTAAGAGTTCTCAACTGCACACACAGTTGAGCTTCATTACTTGAGAATACATTTATATCCATGCAATTTTACAGTTACTAGTAGAACTCTAGTGCAAAAATATAACTGTCCCAGTTGCAAGGTAGGATACCTTTTATTTATAGCAAACAGCAGATATCCATACCAATCATCTAAAGAAAATCTGGACATTGCTTGATTCTTGGAAGGGCCATAAATAATCAACAGGTTATAGATGTTTTCTGGGCATAGTTCCAAGATGGCACTACTGTTTCTATTAGAATTCAGAATTTATTTATTATACTTGAATCCCAAGAGTTTTTGGGTTTATTGTGGGTAGGCATACGGGATTCTCAGCCAACGCTACAGTCGACAAGACAGAGTCTTATTTGATACCATGAGAAGATCTAGCTCTTGTCCTTGGGCCACATCTTTCAGCAACCAGGATTTTTTCCCATCAGCATTTTCCCATCTCATCTTTGTGGTTTGCAACTTTGCTACTCGAGGCTTGGTTGCTTTCCTATCTGAGTAATCAGACAGTTCCAGGATTGTCTATAGATAATACGATCTGACTTAAGGGTTTTCCCAGACCCAAGTTGCTTCATGAAGGAGCTTCAAGTATTTGCAGAGGACTCAGCTAATGGCAGCAAAATAGTACCTCAAAGGAGCAAAAGTGACATTTCCTGACTTTCAAGACAATTCCTCCTGCACTGAAAAAGGCACTGAATCTAATCACCACACCCTCTTCTAGTTTGCTGCGTACTCCTAGAATTCACTTGAGTCAAATTCTTTAAATGGTAAGTTAGATGCTTGGCACATTGCAGCCATATATATATAGAGCGCACAACTTTATAAGGACCAGAAGGTATGCCAATACCCTGCACTTACCATTTCTAAACCACTGTGAGCTATTAAGCTGTTACAGAGAAATCCAAAACTTACAGAGTTTTGAACTATAAATCTTAATTTAAAACAAAGAGATGCTAAAAACATAACTCATGTCAGTAGAGTTCTAACAAAGGACACGATCAGCCCCCTTTAAGTCTCTGTCTTCTTGCAATAAGGGGAGAATCAACTAAATCCAGATTAATTTCGCAATGGGACACTTGTTTCCCTGGTGTTCACATGGGGACCAGCAGAAGGTTGGATTCCACTTCATTTCCTCTGAAAGTACACATTCACCCCTCTGTTGGATGGATTTTCACTTACTTCAGAAGGAAAGAAGTTAAGCAAGGACTTAACACTGAATTTTAATACTGATTACCACTTGCTCTAAATGGCACGGAGCAAACAAAAATTCTTGTAGAAGACCGCAAAACCTTCATGGAAGTACTAACTTCTGTCTACACAGGTACTGTGGAAACTGTCACCAAAACTGCGTAATATTTGTCAAGTGGCTAGTGTGCAAGCCACGTAAAGGTGTTCTGAATACACTTACCACTCCAACACACACCATAGGCTGCCCCAAGCAGACTGCCTAGCAATACGCCACCAAGCAATCAGCTGGACCTGGCTTCGAGAGCTCCACTTGAACTAGATGGCAACTGCCACTTGGCAAGCTGCAAGTGAAAGTCTTCAGGTGTTGTGCCAACCAGGGCATGCTGTTTCACCTGCTTGTTAATCTAACCTGGAAATCCACAAAAGGACCTTTGATTTCCCAGGCAACTCCAAGAAGCAGCCAGTACTAATGAAGCCATCTCCTCTGCCTCCGCCAAACTGGAATTATGTGCTAGAAGAGGTCTGCAAACACAAGCTATGAAAATCAAGTGCCATCTTAACATCTGACTCTTCTTAGTTCAAACCACCTCAGTAAGATCACTGAGCTTCATGAGTTCTTCAGCCTTAACAGACCCTAGATTTGCTCATTAGCAACAAGGCTCTTCCATCTGCTGCCACATTTACCCTGCTTTAGTTGTGATCAGAAACGATTTCCTCAAGACACTGGTGGAGAAGATCCGTTAGTGGATTTTGTTCTAAAGGTGACACAGGTGGCAGAACAGACCTTGATCCTGTCAACTTGAATAGCAAGCCACTTAGAAACATCTCTTGTGATCTTTTTCATTTTGCAAACTATATACATTTTTCTTTTGAAACCACCATATTTTTCAGAGAAGTAGCTTCATGCAAAAAGAATTTTAAAAAAGTGTTTGCCTTGGGGTTTTTGTCTAAGTGGTTAGGGCAGCACTAAGTATTCATCTTTGATGGTTATCAGAAGTTTTGCAACTTACAGCAAAACTCCCATATACAACTGTAACCCAGAATCCTACCCACTAAGCACTGCACAGATTTCTACCACATGGCACGACAAATACTTGGTTCTCTAAGATAACCTTAAAAAAATCTGATACTGCAAACTACTCAAAATAACAACCCATGAGCTTACCTACTTTATCAGTATCTTCAGGAAAAAAATACTGAAATATAATTAGTATTTCTTCCAGCTGTCACTTGTGTGTGGATTATGCTATTTTTATTGCTACAAGATGAAGGGTCCTTTAAATACTGCAAAAGCAACAGAAGTCAGGCTCACATTCTCTGTCAGAAGGATTTTAAAAAGTTTACTATTCACCACTCTGTAGCTGTAATTCTTTGCAATACACACCAATTGACTGCAAAATCTGAACAGCATTTAACATTAATCTTACTGATCATCATATTTCAGTGCTTCAGTATTCAGAATGCATCTGGGTTTTTTGTGAAAACCGTAAATCTAGAAGTTAGCTTTACATCTTCTGTCAAGATTTAAATCTTAATTCTCACAGGGCTGTGCATTTAATGATACGAAGGCATTGTTTTGCTAGACACATTCAGTCCTGAAAGCAAAATCAAGTCCTACAGAGCAGCTGAAATTTCTACTGATTACAGCAGAAGACATTTACCCAGTATTTTTTAAGTTTGACTTGGCTCCTCAAGCCAGCCAAAGCTTTGCTGACCTCTCCTCAAAAAAAAAGAAGTTGACTAATGTCACCTAATGTGAAGAGGTAAGTTTGCAAAGAATCCACCCTGACAAACGTGCTAAACAGAGGACACTATTGGGATATAAACAGTTGCCACCATCTATTATTTACCCCCTACTGATCATCCTACAGCACAAGTATTATGCTCAGACTTCATGAGATTATCAACATCCAGAAATTGCAGACTTTGAAGGAGTTTCTAGGTTTTTGTCTTGCTGAATCTTTGCATCTTTGGATAGCCTCCTCCTACCCAAACAAAATATAAACTAAGAAGTATTTGAAAGTCAGCGCTTCCTCCTATTCCAAAGTGAAGGACCAGATGCAAATATGAACATATCATGTGGTTTTACAACCAAGAAATAACAACTAGAACATGACTAGGGAGATTCAGACGACAGTACTTGAGAGGTATTAGGCCAACTTCAAAAGCGGAAGGCAGCAGCATCCCCATCACCAGTCCTTACCTCTTCAGGTTACCTCGGTTTCCATATATAATTAAGAGACACCTGACGAGATCAGGCTCTGTACCACCCCTTAGCAGTTTTAGGAGACCTGCATCAGCTCTCTCCCTCCCACCCACAGGTGTCTGCACACCGATGACTGCCTGCCTCTTGCCACACAGCCCCAGCCACCTGCCATGAACAGTGGTTGTGCTTTCTGAAGAGTTACCCACTATCAGCCTAGAGAAGCTGGAGGCAGTGGAAAACCTGCCAGGGACAAGCCAAAACATCCAAGCAAAGACATCTGAGCTGCAAACAGAACCCAAGAACCTGTACCTGCCGCCACTCCCCTCCAAATCAGGTGCAAAGGAATCTTTATACGGCAGCCATGCCTTGCACCAGTTTATTAGCGTAAATTAAGGCAGACTCAGGGCATCTTCTCTTTGCTGACACCATACTTCTTCTGGCCCACTGGTGTTAGCTATAACAGAAAGCGTAAAACAGAAATATGCACAGTGGCAGCTGACGCTACAGCGAGGAGCTGTAACCAGCAGCAGTGGCATCAGGTGAGCTTTTTGAAGAGGGGAGACATCTGTAAGCAGATCCTGAGGTAGCAGTGGAGTATCCCTAGCATCCGGTCGAATTCTGTGTTTTCTTCTCCCTCCACAAGAGAAGGAGATACATCTGCTAATTGTCCTTTCAATGCGCGCCTGTAAGGAACATGCCAGGGCCAGAATGAAAGCCACAAGAACAGACACAGAAGTGACAAGTAACTAAGTTCAGGAGAAGTAAAGAAAGGAAACCGAGGAACAACATTCTTCTTGTTATTTTTATGCTCTTTTTCTACCATCCCGGGGCCCAAAGACGCTAAGGTGAGCGACAGACATTGGTCATGGCCCATGGAAACCTTGTCACTCCTTCCCCTTCCCAAGCTTTCAACTATTTCCTCCTGTTAGTAACACAGCCCAACCATTTTTCTGCCCAACATTAAGCTCAAGTCAACCAAGGACACAATGTTTTGTTAAGCAGATGGTACACGACACGAGACGTTTGCAGTTTTGTGAGCATGATCACCCGAGCTCAGGACTGAGGCAGTAATGCACTTGCCATGCTGATCTGCTCTCTGCCAGTCCCACAGACTACTGTGCTACATGCAAAGCCTTCTGAAATGCTGCTAACATGTTCTTGTCAACAGAGGGCCATTGAGGGTGGGTCCCTTTGGTAGATCATACCAATTCCCTCCATTTAGGAGGGCATATCCCAACCATTCAGTCTAAGAGCTGATGATACGTGAGGTCAAAATGCCACAACCAAACCTTCAAGGCAGAATCTGCCCAGCTGAAGGTGTATAAAGGCCACAGTCCCCAGCTGGACATCTACTACATGCTAAAACCCCGAGTGGTGGCCAGCTGTAAGCTGGGGGTGGACTCCCACCTCCTGACTGCTAATACAGGAGATACCCTAACGGTGAAGGAAGAAGGCCTTGAGTACCAGCACTGGTCTAACAGCTGGCTATTCAACCAAAAAACAGCATTTTGTAGAGGAAAACACAGGAAGGTTATGAAAAACCCTTGTTACCCATGAGCAAGTCTGGATCCTGCAAGACCTGGAGAACTTGGAAGCTCAGTGATCTTTTGTGGGCAACCAGGTAAAGTGGCACTTGGCAGAAGGACAAGCCATGCTCAGAGAAGTGAAGTCATACCTGGTCATCAGCCACTGCCCTTCCACTGCCAGGCTTTATTCCAGGCAAGAGGGAGGGGGAGGTAGATATGGAAGAGAAAGAACAGCCAAAATCTGTGATTTCCATGAACCTCTGCCACCCTACAAGTCAGAGGGGCAAACACAGCTCCCCCGGTGCCCTCCCCTCCCCAGGCTGCAGCCCATGAGAAGCACAGGAGCAACACCTGCTTGCCAGGCTTTATTCCAGGCAAGAGGGAGGGGGAGGTAGAGATGGAAGAGAAAGAACCAAATTTGGCTTTCTCTCTTTCAAGAGAAAGCCAAAATCTGTGATTTCCATGAACCTCCGCCACCCTACAAGTCAGAGGGGCAAACACAGCTCCCCCGGTGCCCTCCCCTCCCCAGGCTGCAGCCCATTAGAAGCACAGGAGCAACACCTGCTCCAGGCCACAAGCAGTTCAGGAGTACTTCAGGATGACCAGTAAGGGCAATGCTGCCCCACCTGCCTCAGAACAAGCCCAGTTCAAATATCTCCCTCAGAAACTCAGGGGGAAGGTGCTTTCTGTATGCGGTTTTCTTAACAGGTGCCACAGTTGATTGCTGTGATTTTTAAAGCCAAGTGCATTCTCCCTTCTGTATTTTATCCTGGCTAGATCTTGCAATTTATTTGAAACACAAACTTTTCCAGCTTAAGAATTTGGTGGTTTATTCCACTTTCTTTTCTAAGCACGGTAACACTTGTAGCTTTAATGCTATTCATCTTGCATTTAAGTTTCTGAATGATTTTATTATTAACAATTGAATCTACATAGAAGACAGAGGTAGAATACTAACACTCAAGCCAGAATGCATTTTCAAATCGTCCTTAGGACAATTCTTTAAAGAAGTTTCCCTGAAACATTGATCCATTTGAGATTCAACAACTTCTGTGCTCCTTCTGGAGGATTAAACTCCTTATAGTTACTCTCAGCTTACAATGCTGTATGCAGTACCAGCACCTCTGAAGTTCCAGTACAAAGAAACTTGCTTTGTTTCTTGTCCCAGGAGCAAGGAAAACAAGCTGATGCAACTGAAGGGTAACGCTACTTTTGTTACATCTGCCTACTGCCACCGTGCAAGTCAGATGACATCCAGCAAGATGCCTCGATGTAATCAAACCGAGCTACTAGGAAAGACAAGTTTTGCTAACTTGTAGTTCCCAAACTACAGGCAACTCACATGAGCGTTCACCTTCACAGAAAGATGTTTAACTGAATGCCAATACATTCCAGAAAGCCAAAATATTAGAGAGAATACCTGAAGATCTAGGGGGCCCTACTACAAAAAAATTAATATATTTCCATCGTGGTTCACTTCAGAGGAAAGCTGGCAAGGATTTCGACTCAACCTTGACTGCTGACTACCCAGACACGATAGCATCACATGAGTGCTAGGAAATCTACAGAGAAACTTACTGATTAAAGACAATATTTTTTAAAATTACATTAGCATCGTATTTTTCCAATCTTTGATAAAGACATGGAGAAAAAAAAAAAGGAAAAAAAAGGAAAAAATGCAAATAGGCACCAGCAGTACAAGAATGAATGTAAGACCAGTCATCCTTTTAGGCAACGTCCTACACCTGAAAGTAATTGCAACAGATGCTCCAACAAAGGAACTGTCCTGGCAGGAAAAAATATAGTGACAATAGCAATAAAGTGATTACAAATCTTGGGGTCTCAATATAGTGAGACCAAGACCAGCGGAATCAAAGTCACTTTCTTTGTTAAAAAGCTGTTAAAAAGCGTTTACATACAGCCTGACAGGGAAGAGTGGAAGGCTTAGAACCAACAGCAACTTCTTTCTCTAGTAAGGAAGTACAAGTAGCAGCCCTGGCTAACCCTCTGCTGCTACTCAAAGTATTAAGCCACCGTTATCACCACCCCGTAATCCCTACATTAGTATTTTCTGTGACACTATAGGAAGCGCATCCCTAAGTGTGGTACCTCTCTAAACTCTTCGTTTCCCACGCACGCTTTACAGAAAGCAAAAAGCATTTCAAAGGGCAACACGTAATGACATTTTATCACGACATGCCTTCTGCAGAGTAATATTTTGTTTCAGTAACGGTTCACATCGGCCTCGTTGTAACGGTGAAAACAATTCCTCCAGGACAGCTTGCTTGAAGGGGGAGTAAGAGCAGTATGACTTGCACTGTTCAGTGGGAGTTACTTTGCAGTCACTAACCCATGCTCACGCTTGCCTGTGTTACTCGTTCACACAAGTTCCTCAAAAGCTTCAACTAGCCTTTTTCAAGTCACAACTTCAGGCAACTTGGCCACTGAGTTTTTGGTTAATCCTCCTCGTGCTATCCAGCAAAGTAAAAATTTGCCTCAATCCAGAGACTTCCAGATCCATCCTCCGGACACGCTCCGAGCATCTCAGATGCCACAAGCATCCCCCGTGCTGACTGACTTACCCATTTACGTCTCCAGTGGCCTGCCAGACGGACAAGCACCCCAATTCCCAGAAGTCTGGGGCAGAAAAGCAACTCGCCCCAAACTTTCGGCACACCCGTGCCCCCTCCCGTAGCGACGGCTGCTGTTCCCCCCGCCGCCCGGCCCGTCCTTCGCCACGGCTCGTCCCCCGCAGCAAGGGCAGGGCGACAGGCTCCCGGGGACGCCCGGCT
>NW_010515642.1:0-61868 GCF_000687285.1 Phaethon lepturus
CAGAAGGAGCAGCGGGGAGAGCGGTCCTCGGGAGGTGTGGGGTGGGTCGTGCCTGTTCCTCTCTGACGGTGAGGGAGTTTGGCTTTCCACAGTCGCCTCTCTTGAAATAGATGGAAGCCGGCTCCGGAAGGATGCTCCCTCCGTCCCAGCGCCCGGCTCCTGAAAGAGCCGCCGCCAGCTCCACCAGGAAGGAGCACAGGGCACCCCGCGAATGTGCAGACGCAGCCAAACGCTTTCCTGGCTCCCGTGTGTAGCTACAGCACCGTCTTGCCGTAACTGACTGGTTTTTTAGGCAGAGGAGGGGGCTAGTTCCCCGATTGATGCTCGGTAGCTGGCTCATCCCACCCTCCCGGGGACAAACCTAAGGATTCGGGCTAAATCTGAAAATTCATTTGGTCTGGGTGCATCAACTTTCAGCTTCTCGTAAAGGTTATCAAGGACAAATGGAATCCGTGCCAAGAGAACTTCTGTGCGCTGCTATTTAGTGAAATGCTCAATTATACCGTATTATAGTAATCTGCGTTTTCTTGGATGCAGTATAGGAAATGAGAAGTCATGTGTTCTCCATTAACTCGTAGTTGTGTATGCTAGGAACGTCAATTCAGTTGAATGCTACCACCTGAATTGCTTTTACAGTTCAGGGCTCTCCTTTTGCATGCTAATGTATGGCTATTCCGCTGGAGGATTTTGTTAGCAAGTCACTTGAACTTTATTTTGTCCATTAAATCTATTTGCTGATGATCCCCGGGGCAGAGAGTATATGCAGAGCGACCTGATCTTGTGGATTGACAAAATCGGGAGAAGAGCAAATTGGACCTGTATTTGTGGGTGGGTGGGTGTGCAGGTGGTGGATGGCTGGGAATGATTACGAATAAAACTGTCACTAAATCAGAAGAGCAAACAAGGCAGTAACTCGCTTCCCCAGCGTCTGCTATGGTAATTGAGAGAGAACCGTCCCTTCAGACAGGTATGTCTGAGCCTGCTTGCTCTGTAGGTACAACCTAAGGAAGTCAGATGTTACCAGAAGGAAAGTCTCTTGTGGAGCTGAACCCTACCCATTTCACTTGGGTGTAGGGAGCTGTATAGGGCACTCAAAAAAAAAAAAAAAAAAAAAAAAAAAGACAAAAAACAGCAAAGGGAGCCTGATTTTCAACCTGTGCCTCTGTTTTCAAGCCTTGTGTGAACCAGATGTTTTATTTTTACATGGTGTTTCAAACTGCTGTTGTGGGTGTGCGTCTGAAATGCTGCCTGGGCTTACCAGAGATCCTTACCTTACCAGGATCTGTCGGGGTCTAAACACTGCCTTGCAGTCTCATCCTTCCTCCCCTGTCTCTCTTTTTGGGTATGTAAGAGAAATCCACAGCAATTTCCACCCCTCTATGCTGTCTCCTTATGAGGTATAGAAGGCAATAATAACCTGATTAATAAATAATGTTCAGCAGACAGGACTCTCCTTCACACAAGACACACAAAGGAAGAAGAAAACCCACAATCTTGAAATGTTCCTGACAGTTGCAGAGTCTTGTAACTTTTATTTGTTTGAGGGAAACTGCTAATACCTTTTACAGTAGGGTGTTTCCCCTCATTAAGTACAGCTTGGTTATAGCATGAAATGCAAGAAGTGCAAATCCAGCAGAAATTGACCCTGTTTGGGCACATTGATAGCAGAGATTATAATTAATGGGAGATTAAATAGATTACATAAAAAAGGATTTGAATTTGTAGGGCATGTGGAAATTTTTTTTTTAAAGCCTACAGCTGCAGTTTCCCGATACATATAAGCATCTCTGAGGCTACATGTGAAATTCTCTGAGACTGCAGTATCCACTGGAGGGGAGAGGGAGAAGAAATGCAATCTTTCTGCCATGAATGGCTGACATGGTGTCACCCCAAAGCAAATATCTGCGTCTGTCACTAACAGTTCTTAGGAAGGAAGGGAATTTTTTAAAACAAATCCATCCTCATTTCCCAGGTTAAGCTGTATGTTCCTTCTGTGCCCATTGCTCCAGCTGCTATTGAAATGAAAGTCATGGATCCCGTTGTACCATGTGAATACAAATCTGACATGACAAATCTGATGCCCCAGCTTTCAAAATAGTGCACACCCTTGAGAGATCCTCTGGCTTGGCAAGGCACATGTGTGGGCAGGAGTCATAGGTTATTTAGCATTTCACAGCTTTTAAGAAAAGAAACGGCTGTCTTTATTTATAGTGGTTCATGTTGCCATTTATTTAATTGTTTTAACACATTAAAATGGGCTCAAAATAGGACTTAGGAAAATGGAAGGCAAATTGAGAGTTATTTCTCCAGAAAGCCTGATGATTGCCCACCTGAAATAAATGCTGGTAAAGCTTTTTCTCTGTGTGTATATTCATCTGAGGAGATGTTGTGAAATCTCGTACTTTTTTGTGGGTGTGCATAATGACAATAATTCTTGGTTGTGTTTCACTCAAAGTCAAGCTATCTGTTAGCTGTTTTGAAAGTTCTGATGAAGATCTTTCAGGTTCTGACTAAGCAGAAGCCACTTGCTATCAAATCTCGCTCTGTGTCTTATGCCTGCATGTGTTTCTCATGGTCATGCACAGACTATGGCTTTTCGGCATAAGCCTCTTTATCCAGCACTCAACATAAAAATCAGTCATTGATTTAGAAGGATAGTCCAGTCTGTAGATTGGGAAAATAAACCAACTGGCTGGAACACACCACTGAGTTTTTATTTTTATCAAGGCATTGGTTTCATTTCTAAAGAGTCATGCCCTGATTTTTCCAATATGCATTTTTCATGGTATTCTGAGTTCTTCAGTAATGTTATTATCTTTAAATTGAGATACTGTACTTATAAGAATTCCTGTGTGAATTCAGCTATGAAATAGCACTGTGGTTTCTCTTGTGTTCATATGACTAAAGGCTAATGCAGAGAATGGAGGTCAGGCAGGTGGGGCTCAACTAATGCATAGTAACCAAGGAAAGAGATGTTACAGAACTCTTAATCAATATAAGTCCAATTGTGACCTTTTTTTATGACTCCAGACTGCAGCCTGAGTATACTTTGATTTCCTGCTAAAGATTTTCTGATCCAGTCGTTTATCCTAGCCATTATCTCTGTCTGTTTGTTATGCACGCCATGGGTTCAAGTAACAAGCATCTGGCGGCTGAACTGTTACCAACACTGACATTTTGGTAAAAGCTGTTTGTTTTATTTTGTACTGACTCAAATATCTTTTTCACATTAAGGATGACACTTAGATGGAACTGCGGGGTTTTCACCAACTGGAGGGTGTTGTGGGAGGTGCCAAACCGTAGTAAAACCAGTCCTACTCTTCCCAGAGCTCTAAAACGTTCTGCCAACAAATGACATGTATCTGTGAACACTTTGCGTTATGATCATGAGCTGTCACTGAAATCAAGGGGAACACACATGACTGTAAAGCACGTGCCTTTAGCATTGACTAAGATTAATGTCAGTTATTTATCAATTTATAATGCATCAAAAGATGTTGAACTGGAAAAAAACACTGAAGCGAACAACTGGGAGTTCTGAAAGCGTTTGCTTCTTCCTCATTCCTGATTACTTTCTCTTCACATATCATGAGTCAATGTGCTACAGACATGATGAGATTTGTGTTTCCCATCTTAAATACTTGTCAACAGGGAGGCTACTGGCAAGATAAAATTAATAAATACAGAATTGTAGTAATACTGCTAAAGTGTGAGTTTACTGTCATTTTATTTTATTTTTCATATTTTACAGGTATAACTTGCTTAATCTGTTTCAATAAACTTGGATGACCCTGGATTTAATTCCATTTTCCATTTATAATCCCCTTTATAGTTAGGAACTAGCGCAGTTGCCACTGAGTTCATAAGGAGGTGGAATGTTTATTTAAAAGTCCCACTTATAGATATGTACATTGATTCTGTTTAGATGTATTTCCTCTGTGTTCCTTTTATTGAAGTGGTTGCTGGAATCCCATGACCTAGGAGAGTTTTCACAGCACTGGTATGGTGAGAGGAGGGCATATGGCTGAAATTACTCCATGTTGCCGTTTAACCATTCTTTTGGAGGCTATAAGGATTGTCATTACATTGATTTAACCTGTGATCACTGGTAAAAGCAAAGCCTTGCATATTATTTGGCATATTTTTTTTAGCATCTGTACAAGGACATTATGTGATGTATTATATGTTGACAACAGAATACCATTATTAAATTAAAATATTGATTCATTGCAAAGTATTATGCTAAAGTAATGTCAGTGGTTTGTCTAAACCCACAGAAAATGGAAATTAAAAATTAAAGCAAAAGACCTGTCTCTATCTACAGTATTGTGTCTAGTGTTGCAGTACGTTTATCATCTGACTCATTGCTTTGAAACCTCCTGCAAAGCCCAGTAAATACACGGATTGGTATGGATTTGGCTTTGACTTTATCTTTAAATTCTATAGCTCGTGGTTTTCAGGACGTACCTAGAGCATACTAGTGTTAGGTTTTGCTGATTTCTCCCATGACTTGTTAGGAAACAAACTGCACAAGGAAAGGTGCCTAGTAAAATTGTGTAGGACTACCTGGTCAGTCATATGAATAAATAAATAAATGAATGGAACCCAGAGACATTTTTATGTCTCTCATCCTGGCGATTTCTTTTTGAGATTATTTGTAGTTTGAACAAGTTCGCAATGTCCCCATCTTCACTGTGCGCGTGTGTGCATGCACATGCGTGTGTACACACAAAATATAAGCAGGTATTTGTACATTTGCACAGTACCTGTTTTCGAGGAAGATCAGGACCTCAAAGCCTGTAGTAACTTCAGGACCAGTCTTTGCCAACAAGACAGCTACTTTGGTTCTGGTGCTTGTCCTTGCAGCTTAGTTCAGAAGAGAAACCCAGAGTTTTCATTGTGGCTAACTGGACTGAATGCCAAGCTGAAGTGCATCTTTTTTAATTTGAAAGTCTCTGTCTTTCAGAGAGGTTCTGCTCTGGGAGTGATTTGTTGTCACTGTTACTATTAAGCGTAGGTACATTTTTTTTGCTTACAAGAGTAGAAAAAACACAGTTAGGAAAAACAGCAAGATACTTTGTGTTAGGGAGATGATTTCTTACTCTAAGGGACTTAGTTCTTGGATTGATAATAGTTGAGGGTTAGAAGTCTCATTTAATCAGGCGGCTGTGCTCCAGATCAAAACCGGGGCTGTGTTTTCTCATTGCTCAGAACTAAATTTCCAAGGCGTACAGCTCTTAAACCTACTTTTATACTTCTACCTTCCCCTTTATACCTCATCTCAGGCCACTCCACTGAGTAAAGTACATCTTCAGTGGAGGAAGGTAGCTCCCTGTGAGGGCTGAGCAGATGGGCTTGCCAAGTGAGGGCACTTCTGACCAGGACAAGAGCAGAGGATGAGCATTCAGATGGACTTCCAGGTAACACACGGAGAAGGTAAATGCACATAGGTGGACAAGTGCTTTTTGAGTGGGTTTTTACTTTCTATCACGCAGGTTTCTGGGGCCCTTGGTAAAATGCATTCAAGAGGAGAAAAATTAATAAAGCAGCCACAAGGAAAATTAAAATAGCAACTACATTTATAAACGTCAGTGTCCTTTTCACAGAAGAAATACTTAAATAGATCAACTCTTCCTGGTGAAATTTGGTAATAGCAGGGAAAAATACATTTACTAAATGTTTATTGCTAACTGTTTAAATGTTTGTTTCTGAAACTTTATCAGTGTGCTCAATACTACCCTAGTAATATTTAAAAATATAGATATAATAAGTAAAACCTACAAAATTCTTCCAGTATTCTGTCTTTTCTGTCCTCCAAGGGCAGTATTTTGCATTTCCAAAGCTGTGTTTCTCATGTGGTGTGTAAGTAGGAGGATTCCATGACTTTCAGGTCTTTTTTACAACATATTACTCCTGACTTTTTTTTTTTGTGGTGTAGTTCTGCTGACTGCTGACTGTAAGCAGACAAGCTATTCAGCTTCAAAGATAACTCACTTCATATCATGCTTAGCAACTGATTTTTAAGTCCAAGCTGATTATGTTTTTTCCTAAGAGGAATTTGTATTTCTGCAAGAATTAAACCTTTGGGAAAAGCTCAGGTAGAATGGGAGAGGCTCGCTGTCCAGTAAAAACCTAACTGGATAAAAAGAAAAAATGAAACTTTGGTCTGAAATACCTGAAGAAATTCCTGCTTTTGCCCCTGTAAAATAAACCCAACAACTTTCAAAGTCTCCTCTTTCTGCTTTAACATCTCCTTTTTTTTTTTTTGTTACTCTTTGATTTTATGGCCTTTCTTTTCCTTTTAAAAGTTGAGTTAATCTCTTGGCAATTCTAAGGGCCCTACAGTTGTGTTCCATCCCCGCCCTCCCACTTTGTCTTTTTATGCTCATAAGGAAAAGGCACATTAGCAAGGTTTTATGGCCTTTCTTTTCCTTTTAAAATTTGAGTTAATCTCTTGGCAATTCTAAGGGCCGTACAGTTGTGTTCCATCCCCGCCCTCCCACTTTTGTCTTTTATGCTCATAGGGAAAATGCACATTAGCAATGCATATATATTGGTGCTGTGGTAGGTGCTCTTTGTAGAAAAATGAATTAGTATTTTAATCTGTATGGAAAGACCTTTCACTGAGGCATTTTGCAATTTTGTTAACAAACAATTGAGGAAAAAATATCCTGATAGTATTCCATGTAGAAGTTGTGCTGAATTAAGTAGTTTAGAGTCTTTGTTTTTTATAAGATTGCTATATGGCCCAATTTTGCAAACATACTGGGCCAATTCAGGGTGTGTGAGTGATGCCTTTGGTCTTTTGTAGAGTTATGCATCTGCAGAATCAGGGTCAATTTTTGTGAACATCTGTGTAAATAAATCTGTTACTGTTTCTTAGATTGCAGTGTGAATGCTTACAAAACATGACTGTGTAAATAAATGTACATCAGCTTTAAAGTGCTGCTTTTTAAAAGTTGTAAGCATTATTAGACATGTACTTATTAGAACTGAGTTTTAATTAGTGCATTTCCTTTTTTGTGTGTGTTTAGCACTACCGTGAAAAATACACTGTTACCCTGTTTATTCTTTGCCTAAAATATGTTCTGTAGTAAAATGTTTGTGTTGTGGGGGACTGTAGTTGCTTAGCTGTAGACTATAACAAGTCATGTGGGTCATACATTTTTTTGCACATCACTTTTAAATGATTTCCTTACCTGATTTTTTATTTTTTTAATTTATTATTATTCCAGAAAATAATACTTCTGGTTTTGTACAGTTCTTCTCTGTATTACTTCTTCAGTTAGATATATGCCAACACTGACTTTTTCCTAAAACTTATAGCTAGAAAATGTTTTCTAAAACATTAGAGATGGCAAGTTGTATTTTAAGATTTAGTTATCTTCTGAAACCAAAATTATTGAATTATCTTCACATTGTTCATTTCACAGCATCATTACTGTTAAAGTTCAAGATTCTAGTTTGGTAGGAACTGAGTCTTGATTGCTGGTTGTTACCAGATAGAGGGGCTATAGCACTGTGTAACAGCAAACCATTAAATTAGTATTAATAGCAAATAGCCTCTTTTGCAGATCTGATTATTCTCACCGATGTCAGAACTTGTAAAGCAAGCATTTGAGGTAAGATGGGGTTATTCTCTTGGAAGGGCTTTGGTGGTCTGTTTCTACTGCAGTGACAAGGGTTTTTTTCTAACGTGGTTGTCAAGGAAGGTAAAAAATGTACAATCTAGCCTGCAGTTGCTGTGCTGCTTCTAGTTGTAGCCAGGGTCTTAACGACAACAAAAAACTTGTCTCAAAAAGTGTTGCTGACCTGCAAAATTGTGCTGCATTGTGCAATGCTAATGTGTACTTATGTCTCCCAGTTCAATGCATAATAAAATAGCATTTCCAATAGTGTGCTCAGAGTGGCTGAGAGCTGTAGTTAGCTAACCTTCTCAGTGGCTGACTCATACTGTGGAATATTAAAGATTCCCTGTATCTTTTTTCTGTTTCCTCTCCCTCCCAGTGAATTACAGTGCAGGTGGTCAGAGGGTTATCACTGAAATAGTACTAAGCTATCCCGGAACTTTGACTTGGGATTGGTTGTGTAATGCTTGCTAAAAACAATCTATTAATTATCTTCCAAAGGGGTGTGCTGTGTTGGCGGTTTTTTAAGAGTAGTATTGTGTGGAGAGGAAGCTAATTTTCTTGTTCATTCTGTCAGTGAATTTAGAAAAGAGAAGCAGGGGTTTTGTTTGAAACCTAGAGATAAGATGCACAGAAATGGTACGGTGATTTTCCTGCCATTTAACTTTACCACATATGAAGACTCCGCACTGCCAGGGTTCAGTGGGTAGTAGGTGCAGGAACTTAACTGAGGGGATTATTCTGATGAGTGTCAGTGCTCCTGATTTAGAAGGGTAGAGGTACTTTATAATTATTTCATAAGTAGCTAAACCACATTAGTCTTTAGCTTGAAATCTGGCCCAGCTATATAATGGTCATAGTGTTAAAGTTCAATCCTCTCAATTTTTTTTTTTAATAAGAAAAAAGCCAAAATGCCATGCGTAAGTACATACAGCAGTGACTTTTTCCTTAAGCATTTTGGGTTTCTTTTGCTTTTAGATTTCAATCTTCATTTTATAACTTATGTTAATAAAGCATGCCATACATTTCACAGGGTCAGCTGCATATTTATAAGACTGTATCTCAGTGTAATAAAGTTGATTGTAGTTAGTTTCCATCAATCAAAAATGTTAGTCAGAAAAATGCAGGTTGCAGACTAAAACAATTTATAAATCTACAAGGTGAAAATACTTGCTGGATGCTGTCTCTGAGTTTATAACACACACTTTTAAATTCACTGATTATCTCAAAGCAACGTAGAAGTGATGCAGTCTGCTACTAAACTGAGGCTATGTACTTCTGCAGCAGGTTTTCATAGTGCACATAGGCTCTTTTCCTACCAAAGCTGCTCTGTTGGGAGATTGTACCTCTGCCTCAACTAATTGCCTTCTGAGCTGTGAAGTTGACAACCTTGACGCTCATAATAAAAACAACACAGAAAATGCTGCGTTCATAGTCATAGGATTTACAGTCCGGAGGCTCATTTGCACTGGGGAAGGTGAACGTTTGCGTCTTGGTGACTGCTGTCGCCTTGCCTTAGAGAAGAAGGGTGGTAGATGGGCAGTGGAGATGACGGGGTGAGCTGTACCCGTCCTGCGCTTCTGCACAAGAAGCTCTTCAGCACGGTTTGGCCTGATCTGGGGAGACACAGCCTTTGCCTTGGCTCTGTGAGCATTAACTATCCTGCCTTGTTCTCCACAAAAGCGCAGAGGGAAAGAAGTGTTTCTAATACCCTTTCATATCTGGAGCACATTCGTTATAGAGGCTTACTTAGTCTTAAATGAAAAGCAAGAATAGTAACTTAATATTTTAAATTGGTTTTAGAAATACCTACCTGCAATAGGGAATTCTTACAGGTTTTAGTTCTTGGATGGCTGGATTTAATCAGAATATATGCAGCTGAAATGTTAGTGTGTGATGCGTTTAAGACGGGAAGAAAGAAGAGTCTGGTATTGTTACTTTAGAGGAGATGGAAGAGATCGCTTGCATCTACCGAATTTCAGTGATTGGGTACACTACAAGGCTTGATTACACCTTGTGTTTAGATACATTTGAAAAGCGATCCTCTGTTACCGTGGCAGGTGTAGGGGATGTGTAGCCGGCCACAGCTTCACTGCTGTAAGGTGCATCTGTAAATAGGGACATACACAGTTTGAGGAGCTACTGAGTAGTGGCCCCTCATTCCTGGTTTGTTTACAGTGCATATTTTGGAAACATGAATTTATTAAAGTTTGATAATAATTAAAATACATTTATCCCCGATTTTAACAATGATCCTGGCTGGTGAGTGATGTACCTGTAGAAAATGAAGTGTATTGGACAGGCCTAAGCTAAAAGTACTGTGAAGAGATTATTGAGGGTAGTGTCCTACAGTGAGGATGAGGTATGCTAAGTGATAAAATGATTAATAATTTTTGTGCGATGTTTTATTTGCATACTGTGACAATTTTGTCAGTTTAAGAGCAATGTGTGTTTATTAGGGAGGTTATTTTTTTTAAATGCTTTTAAGAAGATACTCTAAGATTATAGCTAATTAATTAAATACATTTGAATTATTTAATTAAAGATTATTTTCAACCATCCCTTAACTTTCTAGCACTCTCAATATTTTTTTCAGGTTTTTAATCCTGTTTATTAATGCAGTCTGTATGACAGCATAGACTCTTGGACTTTTTCCTTAACAGATCCTACTTACAAATAAATTTAACTATATTTTGTGTAATGAAATAGAATTAGAACGTGAGGAACTCATCTCATATGTAACTGAGTATTCAGTGGTAGCTGTAGGCTGCCCTGCAGTTCTGTAGGAATCTCAGCAAGTAGGATAGACCAGACAAGCACCAGACTGAATGTTTTACATGAGAACTAATAATTGAAGCTTGTTAAAGAATTTAGAGTCCTAAAGTAATGAAGCTCTTCTAATTATCACCAGGTTTTGGTACAACTCTGCATTGGCAAAGAGGTAATTAAAAGTTTCTCAGTTCAGTTCAGCTCTGCATAAGCAAAGGCTGGGATAGTCAAAACACATAAATAAAGGAAATAGGAGGATATTGCATTAAATATATGTGATATGCAATTTCAGTGGTAGTTATGGAAAATAACTTGGTGTAAAAAAACCTGCAACAAACCCAAAACCTCAAACGTAGCATCAGAGATTTAACATTATTTCATGTCTTTGTTAGTTACTTTGTATAATGAGTTCCTACACTATGAACAAAGTAACTTTTACCACTAGGTATTGAAAAAACACAGCACGTGGACAGAGATACTTCGTGTGAAGACAGTGCTCAGGCTTGAATAAACATCTGTGCTGCCCTGTCATCTTTGGAGCTTTGCCCTTTGTTGTTGCAACTGAATGAAGTTACCCTGACTTTCCACGTCCACCAGAAAAAGGGTGACTTTGACAGTGTAGAGCTGCTATAATAGACAACTGCTATAGAATGACTTCATTTTCACAATTTCATCTTGCTTATTAGTTGCAATTCATCCCCCGAAGCTGTTCAAACCTCAGTGAAAGTTACAGACCATAGATTATTGGTTACTGGAAATTAGGAGACCAGAAGTGATCATTTCTTTTCTTCAAGCTCAGGTTTTCTTATTTGTGAAATAAAAACATGCTGAAGAGGTACAGATGAGAAGCAAGAGCTGTGTTATAATGAATGTTCAAAAAATAATAAGGAAATACACTTAACGGGTCTTATTTTAAATTTCACAAAGTACCCGATATCCTTGATTGTTCCATTGGTTGTGTGTGTGATGTTTCAATCATTTTCTGACAGTGAAGTCTATTAGACTTCAGTACTAAAGAGGAAGGGATGGAAGCTTTAATTTTTTTAAGTGATTTAAAAGCAGATTTCCAAATATAGCCAAGACATGTCCCTGAATAACAAGGGTGTATCTGACAGCAGGGCAGGGCTGTATGTAAAACACCTTAACAAGCCAGTGAGTCCGGATCATCATTCTTTATTTTTGTCCTGCAGTGAGTTGAATCAGGTTCGAATATGGGACACTCATTAGGCCAAAACCTGCCATTATGACAACCCTATTTAAATCTTGTTAGCTTAACTTTATAGTCAGTTGTCATTGGGAATTTTAGTAACTACTATGTTTCATATTGCTGTCTAGTTATATTTTAGAACTGAAGTGTTTTGTTGCCATATCTCACATCAAAAGGAAGAAACACTTTCAGTACGGTGTAGTCTTCTATAGATAGAGTCAAAATGCTCTCTGAGTAGGTGGGATCCTTAGCCATATCCAAACTCAGTGAGATAAGCGAGAACAAGTGGGCTCTAGCTAACATTTAAAATAAACAGTTACAAGGGAGTGATTTGCTTAGCCTAGACTGTTGTTTTGCATTTGCTCATAGTTATCTTTTATTAAATGTAGCTATGCCGATCTCTAAGAAAAAAAAATCCGTTCTAACAATAATAATGTATTTATTAGTGGGGATCTCTGATGGAGAATGAGACACAGTTTGTAGGAGAGGTATTCTGGTAGATTGACTAACACAATTGGAGAAAAATTTGCAAGTACTTTTTCTGTGTCTCTCTGGTGAGGTGATGTAACTGATTTCCCTTTCACTTTTCAACCTCCTTCCAACAGTAGGATTCTAACATCAACAAAGTTTTAGGGATTTTTTTTAAATTAACTAATTAACTGAAAATGTTTTTCATAACTTGAACTGATATGCTTAGCTTTGAAGCGTAAATAGGTAAGTGTAAAACTTGCTAAGTGTTGTTCCATTTGCTTATTTATCCTGCTGTTAGGTTTGGGGTTTAACAACAATGTCCGTATCAGAGAAACCTATTCAAGTGAGTAAGAAATTGTTTATCATCTTAAAATTTTCATATATTCAGATTGTCTTAGTAGTTTAGAGAAAGTTTCGGTATCATTAGTTATTACTGAAGATTAGCATTGTGTTAACCCTAGATGTATGACCCCAACACAGACGTTCACATTGAAGGCTCACTCACTATGAATTTCAAAGCCTGTATGAAATGTTTTATACTCGTGCTTGAAAATGTATTTTGGTAATAGCCTTTTTAATGCCTTTAGGACATTTAATTGCCATTAAGTGGCATAATCTGCTGTTTGGAACGGAGAGCGGGGAGTATTTTGGTTGCAAATAGGCTAATGAAATGGATTGAAAACAAGGAGGAGTACTAAATAAATGGATCTGTACTATTAACAACCAGCTTGGGCTCAGCATCCCATTTACGACCGGAGTATATGGTGTGTACCACCTAAGGTGGGATGTCTTCTCCCCAGGCAATCACAGGGTTGACTACAAGTAGTATTCTGTCTGGGAACTGATCCTGTCCCTGCTGAAGTAGTACTAAAGCGATGTTAGTTTTAGTAGTAGTGGATTAAGCCCGTGGATCTTCATTTGTTAGTACTGATATCAGTGGAAGCTCTGCATGTGGCCTGATACAGGACACATTCAAACTCTCAGTCTGGCACGGTTGTGCCCGACTGGAATACCCATTTTACTGAACAATGGGCTAGTATCTGTGTAGAAGATTTTTGACAGACTTTTTATATTCTGCATGATTCTCAGTGGTTCTGTAAATCTTGATTTGTAACGTAATTTCATTTCATGAATTTCATTCATTTGTAACGTAATTTTGTAACATAATTTCATTACATGAAATTCAAAGTACTAAAAAGGTTTGCGGTTTCAGATGATTTTGCTTTAAAAATAACATAAGAATTAAATCTTTCCAAGTGGTATGCGCCCTTCCGTTCCACGTATTTCAGTTGTGACCATGTGGCAGAGTGCTCAGTTGGTAGTCAGGTAAGCATTAGGAGAAAGTAAATTACTTTTGTGGGGATCTCAGTTTGAAGTGGTTGCCTTGCCTTGGAATTTTCTTGGGGATCTGCAAGTGCAGCTTTGTTAATGACGTTTGTTATGTGTAAAGAAAGATGCACTGTAAACTTCAGGTTTTAAAAGGGAAGAGTATGTGCAAAATTAATTCTGTAAGATAAACTGTTGAAGTAAGGTAATATTTACTGATTTATAATCTGAACAACCACTGCACTAATAGTGGAGGATCAAAGACCCCCTCAGTGACTTTTTCACCCAATATTTACTGTAGTATGAAACAAATGGCTAATGTAGGTAGACTTCTGGTATCCCAAACAATCTTGCTTGCATCTAGTGGTTTTTTGTGAGCTTCCTGTAAGAGGTGTGGGTGGTTAGAATTTTCCTTCAGAAGTCTCCGTTCGAGAAAAGTGTCTGTGCTTCAGAAAGTGAAGTCATTACATCATTTGCAGCTTCAGGTTGAAACAGTTCTACAAGAACTGAACTTTCAGAGGTTTCAAGGCCATTGCTTAAATGTAAATCCTCATTTAAAAAGGTAGTCTCAAACTCTTTATTAAACACTTCAGAAGAAAAAAAATGCCACAGTTCTCCAAAGTTGCAGGTACTTTTTCTGTAAACCACATGAAACTCTGCCAAATGACCGAGTTCTCATAAAGACAAGCAGCTGATTGTGTAACTAGTATGCATAGTCACTGTGAAATGCATCACAGAAAGCCTTATTTTTAGATGATTTTGTAAACACACCTAAAATAAATAAAAAATTCACATGGTATATTTGGATTTTTTTACATGAAATTAAGATACAAGCAAAAGAGGATTTGATACTGCACATTTTAAAAATTAACTGTAGTTTTGGGCTTAATCTTGCAATAGGCATGAAATATAATATATTCTTCTGTATCTGCTTCTCAAAGCAGAGACTGTAATAACCGTGTAGAAATTTCATTGAAGGGTTCTGTAGAGTCTTTTAAATAGGGACATGTAACAGTTATTCCCAAGTCATGTGTTGTTTGGAGGATATGTATACAATAAACCTAACAGAAGCCGTCTTCCCTTGTTTCATTTTTTTATATATGCTATGCTAGCTATGCTTTTCTGAGGCGGTGAAATTGTGAATGCTGTTTTCGGTGTTCTGAGCTGATTCTTCTGTTTTTGCTATTCTGTTAAGCTTTTCCAGAAACACCCAGACAAAAACAGGACAGTAGAGATAGGAGCAGAGATCTTCTGCTCAGAGGGAATGAGAAGGACAGATTTAGAAGCTCAGGAGATCAGAAAAGCCAGTGGAACTGTATGTATTGTGAAGATTTAGCATGCTTTCTTGTAGGCCTAATTTATTATGATAAAACTCCTGCCAGTAAGGAGTGAATTATTGAAGACCTAAGAAGGAAAGTGCCCCAAAATGATGTGCTGTGCTCACAATCAGGTGATACAGTCTGGGGTCAGTTCCTCTTGTCCTCTCCAGCAGGATCCTGTAGCATTTCTCCCAGGCACTCTTGCTGGGATGGGTGGCACTACCGAAAAGAAAGATGTAATATGAGCTAGAGAACGAATTCCACGTATGATGGGCCGTTTCTGTGGATCTTTTCAATTTCCCAAGAGAAAGATTTCCTAGCCAGTTGAACCTGTTGTTTCATCCATGCTACCTCTGCATTTTGAGTTGAATGAACATTTCATTGTGATCATCACCTGAACGTGCTGTGCTCCACCACCCCTGAACCTTGTTGAAAAGCTGCCACAAGTCTCAGTGAACAGAGAATTGTGCCCCAAAAGATTGTATTCACCATAATGGTGCTCGCAACGTTCTTATTTTCCTTTTAGTATTATTTCATCCAAAACGCTAGTTTTCAAAAAATATACCCCGAAGGTAGTAAGAAAGAATTCTTCTAGTAAGAAAAATAATTCTAAATTCAGTGTCTTCTGTAATTACTATGAAAGTCCGGTGGTGACATTGTGTTTTGCTTGTTTCTTGCTCTGTACCATTTGTCTTGCCTCAGTTTCTATTTCTTTGCCGCCTGCTGTATTAGAGTAAAAAATACTGATGCAGGCAACTGCAAAATATAAATGTGATACTTGCTTCCAGTTAAGCAGAGAACAACTTTTCTGTATGCAAAACTTGCTTAATTTTGAGAATTATTCTTATGGGTCTTTTCCAGTGTACAAAAATCTTTGTACAGTCTTTGAAAGTCTTTGGAGAGAGAAATATTTGGAAAATCTTGGCCCACCTTTGTTTGTGAGAGTCAAAGGTATAGTTTGGTATCTGTTTGTGATTATCCATTTGTTCTGGATTTGTTTTTTTGTTGGATTATATTTTATTTTTCGGCAAATGCCCTGGAATTTGCAGTGAGCTTTAGAAAGTCATCTTCTAGAACCTTTTTCTGATGCTTCTTTTATGCAGGTGCTTTGTTTTCTTTGTAAGTGGTTTCTGCTGGAAATACAATGTTTGTAGGAGATGTTTCTTCATCATATTCTCTGGTAAAGATCAATGCACAGAAGTAATTTATTTTATCTGCAGTATCCATAATTGATGCCTGATCTTTTAGTGGAACATCTGATTCTTTCAGAGCCTTCCTGTGACTGATACACTTAAATGCCTTATTTATTACCTTTACCTAATAGCTTTTAAAATTCTTTTGGTTTCCTGAATAATTTGCTCAGGCTAGATTTTATTTTTGAAAGGGTGTCTTGTCATATAGCTTGCTGTCTTCCCCTGCAGTGTTCTCTCTCTGTCAGGGAGAGGAAGAAATCTCTACCGTCCTGGATTAGATTACAAGGTTATTTGAAATTCTTATATGTTATATTCTCAGGCTTTCCCCCTTCCATTTAATTTCCTTTCTTTTTCTTTTTTTCCAGCTCCCCAAGTATTTTGAAAAGTTTTACCTATTGTTTGTAATGGCTGTTGTCTTCCTTGCCATCCGCATTTTCTGTCATAACTGAGCTGCATCATACTTTCATCATGTTTTGAATCGGCTTCTGTTTTTCTGTGAAAACTGAGTCAAAACTGATCGCCTGATATCCTTTTCTTGCTGTTCCAAAAAGCAGCTGTTTAATGTGCTGAAGGTTTGCTGCTAGAAATAGCAAAATAATAGACTATAAGAGTACAATCACATTTTCTCCTCTTTATTGTGTTCTGTGATCTTTTAAGTGGCCACAGTGGGGTAGAATTTTCTGTATTTCTTGCATCCATCAGGTAGAAAGTTGCCAAGTGATCCACTCTCCTCTGTATCTTTCCTTACCTTATTTCACGAGGAAGAGTTTGAAGACTTTTTTCAGCTTTAACAATGTTCAAGTTCTGTTTGCTGGAGTTTTCACATGACCTTTGTACTTAAGTGAGTAATTTTTATATTATCTTTAAACATTGAGAGAGTTATTTTCTGTTACACAGGGGGATAAAATATTTGAGAACGACCCCCAGAAATTAATGTTTTCTCATAGCAATATAGATCTATCTTCCAAATTCTGTGTTGTGATTCCTTCAGTTACATTTTTGATATGACTGTACTGCATAAACGTGGCATTTCCCTAAGCATTGCGTACTGCTCAAGTAGATGGATTCATGCAGCTGGCCTTTCCAATAAGCAAGTCCTTATTCTCTGTGTTCCCTGCCAGTTCACACGTGGCTTGTGGGTACTTCTGGGGTTTCTTTTGCATTTCTCTGCCTGGCCATCTGAGAGCTGTAATTCCAATTACATGAATGATTTGTTGACTGAGCAGCAGTCGGAGCAGTCTGAGTCTGATGAAGGATCCATTTCTTGTTGGTTTCTTCGTTCAGAAGACCAGATCCTCATTTGGAGAGAATGACAGGGGCACTGGTGTAGTTTCCCGTGTTTTGCCACTTCTGCACTTCCTTTCCATTACAATATATTGGGTTTACAGCTGCCGGATTTGTCTTCTAAGGACCAAATATATCACTGAGGTAGCAGGCTCAGTCATTCTATCCTCTCCTCAACATATGGGGTAGCTTCAGTCTTAATTCACTTTAGTACTAACTAAGCTTTATTTTGATCAGTAAATTTGTAGTGGCTTTATTTTTCTCTTGAGCAGGAAATTGAGTAAATAACACTCTTTTTTTTTTTAAAAAAAGCCTTTTATATTTCATTCATACGTCTCAACATTTATTGAGCAATATTGTATATAAAAGGACAATACAGAAGAATAAAAATAGAACATTTTATTGCATATTAGGTAACACCATATTCTGTTTAATATGATATTGGGAGCCTTTTTTGTTTGCAGATGTATAACATGTATGAATGAGTTTGTTTTTTGGTTTTGGTGGGGTTTTTTTTCCCCCTTTCAACTTTGGAGATCAATATTTGTGAATTCATGCAATCACAGAAGCAGAACCTACTAACTAGTCCTTTCCTTTATCTTCTCAGTTTCCTCTTCAGTGCAGGATCAGGTAATCTGAGGATTTGTAACGCCTTGTTGCCCAGTGATTGAGCTTCCACAAAGACAGTTTTATTCTAGTGTTTTGCAATCCTTACCTTTGGAAAGTTTTTCTAATGTCTAATATGAAATTACTTTTATTGTTCTTTCTGAGGTGCATAGGTAGAATAGATGATGCCTTTTGCATCACTCTGGCATCCTTCCTTTCTTTTTTGTTACTCTGTTTTTTGTTGTTGTTGTCTTGCTTTTTTTATGATTTGTTAGCCATTTGTTTTATGTGTTGTGTGGTCAATTGTTTCTGCTTAAGTGTCATATCTCGTGTTTGTCCCAGTTGAACAACGCAGAGTTCTTTAGATCATTATCTGCAATCAGTGATTTTTACATCTTTGCTCTCACCAAAACTCTAATCGAAAGTCTTCAAGTGAACTAATTCTGTGGCACTGGGAAGCAAAGAGAATTGTTTCCTTCAACAACACATGAGGGAGATGTTAATATTTTTACAGTTATTCCATGAAATTCATGTCCCTATTTTATTTTTTTTTCAAGCTCCATCACTATTTTCTCCTTTCTGAAAATGCTGAGTTAGTCTTAGAACCTTATTAATTTATATCAACTTCATATTGGTTTAGCCATACCCCTTTTAGGGTTGCAACTCATATAATTCTAGGTGAGACAATCAAGGTTTTAACAAGGTGAGAAAAATTATGTCTTTTTATTTTACTGTTTATCTGGAATGATATGAGCACTGAAATTTTAACAAATGTATCTCCAACACTTAATAAGAGTGTTTTATACCCTTTTATAATAGGACATCATATTGTGAAGCAAAATTGAAACACAACAATAGTCTCTTAATTTTTATGAATCTTAAGAGGTGTGGGGGTTTTTTATTATAATGGTCCATTTTCCTGTGTTTGGTGTTTTTGATTTTTTTTCCACAGCACACAAAACACAGGAAGGTGTAGACCTGCAGTTGACAATATCCACTTGTTTTATTTATTTTAACTGTATTGAAAAGTTTTAGTAGTTTGTATGATCTCTAGTGGGTTACAGGTTGAATAACTCTAAGAAGCATTAAAGACATGGTTTGATGACTAGTTTAATGCTTCTTCCAAGAACAATTTGTAGAGATTAGGATTTGGTGGGATATCATTGGAGGATTAGCAATGGCTTTTTAAGGCGTTCTGAGTTGACAGCTAATGGATAGCTTTCCCTGATAGCTCTTTTATAGTCCACTGCAGCTGGATAAAAATCAATGAGAAAGTGAACTTTGGTTTGTTTATCCATTAATTTTGGTTTTAACAAATGAGTTTGGCTGCCATAGTAACTTGCTTAATATGTTGTCCCATCTATCACAATCTAGATAACCTCAATTAACACACTGATTAATCCTCAGATTCTTCTTCAGTAGTTCCTTCTTGACTGCACAACGTGAAGGAGTGTTCCCGGCATGTCAGCAGACAGAACACATGCTCATCAATACCCAGATAAATAGCGCCTGAAGAAAAGGAACCTTTCTTTCCTCACATTTGCTGCCCTCCCGATGTGCAAAATAAAACTGTAGTTATATTAATTTTTGTATTTATTTTTTCTTAATTTGTTCTTCATTTTGCTATTATTTGAAGTTAAAGCTAGTGGTTGCCTTGAACTCTCCTAGTAGCTGGGAATCCCAAAGCACATTTCAAATGTCGTCATATAAATAGCAAACATGGTATAAAATGGCTTTATTTTTAAGGATTGATAAATTGGAGTGAAAAGAACTATGTAACTGTCAATTATGCAGGACTTCTTGTGAGGAAGCCACAGCCCTCCTTTCGAATCTACTAGTATTCCCATAGTTGTAATCTAATTTAAGCACTCTGCTTCTTAACTTTAGCTGTTATATCTGTTGAATATTGACTGGGGGACAGTTCTTCCCTTTAAAAGTTAGTGACACAGAATAAATACAATCCAATATTTCAATTACGATATTTTCACCATTTATGTAGAAAGAAGCATTTATTTATTTATCTATTTATTTTATGCCTTCACTTAATTTCTAAAGGTGAAAAAAAATCCAATACATTTGGGAAGAGTCCAATAAAAATGTCGTGTCCCCCCCTTTTTTTTTTCCTTGACAGGAACTAGCTATGGAGCTGTTTCTCTGCAGCAGACAGGATTAAGAAAAAAAAAAATTAGTAAGAAACTGAGGAAGAAACTAGATGTGTACGTTGAGTGCATAGTATTTAAGAGAAAGCTACAGGGAAAATGATCCAGACACCATTTTTATAAATTGAAGAAATTAATGTGTGGGCAAACTATTACAGGAAACTAGAAAATAAGCCTTTTTTATACTACAAAAATAATCCCTTTTATGCTTTTTAAATTTTGCTTTAAGTAATAATGACCCAGAGCTTTACTTTATAACCAAACAAAAGCCTCTAGGCTGCTGTTGTTGCAAGAAACCTTTCCCGTCCTGCCATGCCTTTGGTAGGATGCAGCTGTGACATAGTCTTAGCAATGCTGCACCTGACAAATTGTTGTATAAATAAGAGTGGGAATTTGTAATTATTTTTGTGGGTATGATGCTGTTTCATTTGTTTCCTAATGCTGCTGGTGGATTCTCTTTGAAATACAGCATGAACTAGCTAGCAAACATATGTTCCTAAGACCTGAGCAAATGCTAGATTATGTATCTTCTTATTTAGAAATAATTTCCCCTGGTGGATCTAGTTTATTTTATAGGTTTATGTTCTAATATAACCTTACAATTTTAAAACAAATTACAATATATAATCTTCTTAAGCAAACTGGTTATACCCAAATGGTAGCTCTGTGTCTTTAACCTTTGTTTTCCACAAAAGCAAGTATTTATCCTTACTAAGCCAGAAAATGAATCTAAACTTAAGTCTTCCCTGTCTTTGGTGGTGTTTTCCTGAGTAGTTTCTTCCCTGTGTTTCTGCAGTACCAGTTTCTTACAGTACCAGATTGCAAAACTATTTGTTTCTAATGTGGAAGATCAGTGTGGTGCTCTCATCCATCTGTGTCTTCTGACCCCTGCAGCCTCGGGGATGCCCCAGGGGTTTGGGACACTTGCTGACATGCCCAGGGCTTCCTGCAGCACCCGCCCGCTCGGAGCATCAAGTGTAAACTAAAATTTTAATGTCATCCGAAGATCTGTCTGCCATTGCTATTTCACTTCTGCCTTGGCTGATGGCAGACACCTTTCAAGAGCATGTTAATTCTAGTAATGGTTTATTTTTAAAGCAATTCAATGATTAACCTACTGTTAGTAGTAGTACAAGAATATTTGGCTTTTAGCACAAACTAGGCATCGTTGCTCTCTCAGTTAAAATAAGAGTTTGGGAAGTGTTACTTTATCCCTAATGACAGAGGAACATGTCTGGGGCTTCTTTGCAGAAGTGGTCTTTAAATTTAGCAGCGCTGTGGGTGCCTCGGAGCCCTGCTACCCGAGAGCATGTGATTTCAATAGGACACAGAAGTCCAGCTCCTTAACAGGGAGAGGGCAGTGCATTGGTGATACCACAGCTCAAATGCTTTGACATATTCTCACCTTCAGGAGTTAACGACACTGAATTCGGGCTGTGTATAGCTTCCCTTGCAGAATTTCTGTAACTCATCAGTTGGCAATGTTTGTTAGTCTCATCCTTCTGCACTGGAAATATTTTTTTAATAAGCACACCCCAGTTGCCATAGAGCTCTATTCAGTGATCTTAATGCTGACCTAACATACTGAAGCAAAAACTTCTGTTAAATCTTCTGAGTATAGCACCAAATTGAAAAACCTGCAGAATGCAGGGAAGAAGAAGAAACATTTCTTCTTAGGTAGCAAGTTTCAGTCTAGCCAGGGAAAGTCCTTCTTACAGCACCGTTTGGTTTCTTCTTGCAGAATAGAAGACTACAGGTTAGCCTGGAGGGCTGTAAGAGCTGGGTGGCCAGCCTGCTCCACTGCCCAGGGTATCACCTTGATTCTTCTGTTTCTTATTCTGTTGCTGTTAAGATATTTTGTTTTTAAAGCAGCTGAGGAAGAGACTTCCACTGTTGTGGCTGAAATTTTTCGTAGCAAAAGATTCTTCAATGCTGTAGACAAAGTGAAGAGATTATGCAAGAGTGGAGGCTGAAACTCTGAACATTCAAGTTGGAAACAGTTTTCCCAGCCATACACAGATATTTGAAAGTGAGGACTTGTGGTTATAGGACCCAACCTAGTACTTGGTAGTGTACAAAACTCATCCTCAGCAGTCTTTAAAGCAAATATTTAGAGATGGCTGTTTGCAGTAATGTTAATCAGCTTTGAGACAATCTGTAAGTTTCTATAACACTACTGGTAACTTTTAATGGCACGAAGGGGTACATGTAAAGAGCAAAATTTGTGCTTCAACCTCAAACCCTTTCTAAAGCTTTATTGTACATTTCTGTGACACTCCCAGTAGCCTTCGGTGACAAGTACAGATACATGCAAGAACGAAGTTTGTGCTTCAATCTCAGACCATTTTAAAAATTCCATTGCAGACCTGGTGACTGTGTGATGTTCCAGTAATAAAAGTCCCTGCTTGGGAGAGTTTTCAGAAGTGTTTGGGTTACTCTTTGAGCTCTTACAAACAAGTCTTTAGTCAGACTGGAGTGTCCTCTGAAGTATGGCACCTTTGGAAAAAAACTATTTCTCAGCTCTTACTTGTAAATTCAAACTTTTCCTGATTGTTTTTATTTGAGATCACGTGTGAACTGTAAACCAAACTTCCTAAGTCTACCCTAATTCAGGCAATGTAATTCAGTTTAAACTGTAAGTATTTGTACTCTGTATATAATTGATATTTTTACTTTCTTCCCCTGAAAACGGTGACATTTGAGTTCATAATTTATTTCTAATGCAATATAAATACAGACCATTTTTTCTAAAGAAATTAATCACACAGCTCTTCAAATTTATCATGAGGGTAGGGTTTGACTTTCATCACAGATAGTCATATTTTTATATGGCACTTTTGGTAGGTAATGAAGGGAAGATGCTAGTCACTTCTATAAATGCTTTAAGAAAGTCAGAATCACTTTTAAAATATAAAAACTTTATTTACTATTCAAGTTTGCATACCTTTCCAAATAATCCTTCAGTGGCCAGTCACTGGTATAAAATTTCAGCTTTCCAGCTGCCTTATCTCTTCTCTGCAGTTTTACAAGACCTGGGAAAGAGATGTCTCTCTCATGACCAGTGTGTAATGCCTTAACAGGCAGTGGAGAGATGATGTTTCTCTGCCCTTGATACGCTTTTTAAAGTCCAAGTCCGAGGGTCCTTGTATGGCTGTCGCTGATGAATGGTTGTGTCCTGCAACTCCCCTTCCTGCTTTCCTGGGAAGAGCTCAGCCTTGCTGTTGCTGTTGCCTTGCTGGAGGCAGCAGACTTGATGTTCTTTCTTGCTGCAGTCCCTCGATGTTGGTTGTTACCCAGAGATTAGTTTCAGGTCATTAGCCCAGCAATAGCCAAATATTCCATCCCTTCAGGTTTCCTATCACTTTGGTAATTTGGTAGGTTCACTGTGTCTCCTAAGGAATAATATTTCTGGAATTTTGTTGGTTTTCTTATTTGCCTAGTAAATGTTAGTAATATTGTCACAATTTCATCTCTTTCCTTTTAGGAATTGTCAGCCCTACACTGATCATTTTTAAGATTATCTAATTGTATATGCAAAACATACCACTTATTACAGGACTTAATTTCATTGTGTCTGCATCTAAGTCCATCATGACTACTACCATTAAAAGGCTTTAATTTGAATTTTTAATAAGGGCTTTGATCCTGAACATAATTACAAGCATTCAATTATAATTGTGTATTATCGATGTATGTTATGTATGTATATTATTATGCCGAGAGCTTACTCACATGCAAGTTACTGATGTACCAGTACTTGCATAATTAAATCCTTATTTTACTGACTTTTGGAAACACGCAATTATAACCATATGTGTAGTAACATTTTTCAAGGGTACCTGATTTTCTTTGCAGTAGTGATGTAGACATTTAGAAGCCTTAGCCCTAAAAGGGGAATATTTATCCTCCTAAGTGTGTGTAAATGATTTTGGCATTATGGCATAAGCCACCCCTTTCAACTTAATGTTTGTAAAATTGACTAATTGATTGCTAATATACATGCATGCACACACATTTTGCTTTCTTCATTACTGATGTGCAGCCTCTGCTGACAGAACATACACTTATATTTTAACCACGTGCAAAACAGGATCTAACAGCTGAAGAATATAGAACCCAAAATAAACCTTAAGGAAACTTAGTTCAGTAATACTACATTTTTCTTCGATGCAAATTTAAAAAGGTCCCTTGAAATATATCAGCGTACCTGTGCCTTTATGAAAGTACAAGTACATGGAGTAAAACTTTCCTGTCCAGTTGGTTTGATTTTTTTTTTCTTTTCAATATTTTTTCAATATTGAAGGAAAAATGAGACTGAGAGAATTCTTTGGTGAGAATCCAGACTTCGTTTGACCTAGAGCATGCATTTGTGTTTGGGGGGTACCCAAGAAGAATATTTATAAGATTCTATCTCAGTTCTCAAGACATGAAACAGCGTTTCTAGTTCAGCTCAGTAGTTGGTTCCTGGGGAGCCTTGTTTCCTCAACCTGCCTTTCAAGTTAGGTGCTATTCCTTGTGGACCACAGGATTTTCCTCTCCCACATATGCCTTCAAAGATGAGTAGAATAAATGTAGCACACTTCTTCACATACTGATTCCTCTTTGTTTATCCCTTTTGGGAATGAGGAAAGGACTCCTGTTGTCACAGGTAATAACAGGTAATAAATGAATTCTATAGTTACTGTTTTATGCAAAATACTACAGCTACCTTGGATTACATAAAGACCCTCATTTTGCTGTGCTACCATTAATCTAAGTCACTAATCACTGAACTGAAAGTGATTATGATAATTTTCTTTGATATGTAAAAACAGTATAGTCGATGTTACAGACTAAACATGGCATACGTGCCAGTTTAGCATATAAATATATGTATGTGAAATTGAAAGCAGTTAGGAGTGAATGGAGTGGGAGGTAGTACTGAAACATAAGAATACCAATGATGATTGGGAACTGTGCTAGTCTGATTCATTAGATGCCAAAGAATACAACTCATTAATCATGAAAGAGAACTTCTTTGGATTAAAAAAAAGTGATTAAAAAGGGAAGTTAATCAACAAGGGAGTAATAAGGATGAAAAATAAATAGATAAAAATGGAAAAGCTGAGAGCACTTGCATGTTAGGAAATGGGCAAGTGCTAAATGATATCAGAGTGTAACTAAAAAAGAACAAATATGAATTATTGTAGTTTTCTTTACGAACTATTTGGCAGCAATGAAATTCTAAACATGGCATGGGTCTAATCATAGCTAGGTTTGGTAAAGAACAGTGGAAGCAAGGGTAAAATATTTTTCAAAAATACTTAAGAAGAGAGAAACTGTATGTCATACAGGAATAATGAAATACTTCTGGTTTTTGCAAGTAACTGATGTGTTGAATAAGTTGGTATAAAGTTGAAAAATTTTGAACTGCAAGTTTAGGTAGCTTATACTAAAAAAGAATATTCCATCTCTGGATAAGGAGCTTTCTGAATGACTAGTGCAGATTTTAAATCAATTAAGGTATCCTACGTAGGTTCAAAAAGCCTTGTGAATGACTACTAATATTTAAAAACCATAAATGTGATGACTAGGGTAAGTACAGGTGAGGTGAAGTGAGAGCCATTCTGGATAAATCATGATAAAGCTGATACAGGAAACAGCTGGTGGTTAAGGAGTGGTAATCTGATTGTAGTAGTCAAGAGGAAGTCTTGTCTGATTTGTAATATTCTGAGAGAATCTCAAGTCTGGTTGATTTACGCCTTTGCATCATTCACTTCATTTCATCACACAGCATTGCAGAAAAAGGAAGATAATGCTTTTGAGTGAGCAAATGGTATAGAAAATCTATGTATGTATGTATCATGTAAAATCATGTTAAATAGACCAAAAAATAAAAAGCAGAACAATTGATCTCTGGAAGCTCTTGGAGGAACAGTCTCAGCATGGTGCTTTCTCTGGTGTATGAAAGAAAGTGCAGGTCCTTGTATCTAATGAGGGGATTAGAGATGTTCAGATGAATGTTGTATTTGCATGTTTGAATTCTTCTCACGTACAAATATCCTCCAGGTTTTAATCTTGACCTCTTTGCACATTTTCAGTTCTGATCCCGCTCAGACCTACTTAGCTAATGAGGTATAAGATCGTTGCCTGAGGTGGAAAGACTATGGCACATCAGAATTCACAGTAATGTTGTTTTTCACACTTGAGTGGAAGTAGCAGTGAAGGAGTTGCCAAATATGCTGTGCTTTACAATTAACATTTTAAGTATGTATTGAAGATGCATGTGTCTCTCTCTGTTCTTCAGTACTCCATCACTGTATGATGTATCAAATAAAGGGGAATAAAAATATATTTTTTCAAGTATAATTAAAAATCTGTTATGCTGCATGTTGCACTTCACTATTTTGTAGGTGACTGTAACTGTAATAGATAAAGATTTTCAGTCGTGCTTAGTGTTGAAAATCTTACTCAGAATTTTTTATGGCATTTTTTCCTTATCTTGAGGCAACGTGTGTGACAAATGATATAAAAGAATCCACGGGATAACTTGTAGCATAAAAGCTGTACTGATATCTGGTATAGTTAGTCTAAATTGTGTTGGTACTTTTAAAATGCAGTTTCTATATATAAAATAATGTCCACCTGGGAAGGAATTAGCTCGTCACTTATAATCCATTATATGTGTTTCTGCTGGTTCTGATCATTGGAACATACATCTTACCGTTGATATTGCTGATTATTTTAAATTTTTATTTTTGCTGGTGAACGGCGTTAACCAAATCAATTCTGTGCCCTTTACAGTGAAAGGAAATACATACGACCCGTGCAGCATCCATCCCTTAGTTCTTTATTATCTCTCAAAGTGGTATTGCACTGGTACAGAATAAACATCTTACCCCTGTTGTACTGCACTAAGCAGGACCTTCTCTTTCTTTATGTAGATTGTTTTAAAAGTGATGAATCGATAACAGAAGCGGGGAGCGTGGTGCTTTGCTGGGAATGTGGTCTATGTGCAGCTGATACGTCAGTTCCCCTCCGCTGTACCCCAGGAGTACACGATAAGAGTATGCTGCTCCTTCATTGAATGGTGCGCCCTGCAAATCACTTCTTCAACCGAGTGCTTGGTCCTGCTCATGGCAGTACGGGGCATAGCTCTGTGCCGTGTCCCTGCTGGATGCGTGTGCTGCTAGAGCAAAAATGGTAGGCGAGTGTGTGTAGTTTTAGACAAGACAGTTGAAATTTAAGTGCCTCTAGTTCAAAATTGCATTATGTGTACCCAACATGGGATTCCATAAATCAGTAGTAGTTTAAACAGTACTGCTGTCAGTCTATAGAATATTCTAGAGGAAATACAGAGAGCTGGAACTCCTTCATTGTATGACTTGATTACATTGTTGAGTGTACATCTGTCTGATATACATAAAACTGCTGTTTGCCACCTTGTTGAAATTTTACAAGACTTTCTTGTGTGTCAGTGCTAATGTTGAGCTCTCCAAGTTGGAATGAACAACTGAGATGTTTCAGCTTACCAGAATGATTCATGTATTAGTTAGCACCTGAAAATTACCAGTCTCGGGGGAAAAGTTAAGGAATAATTAATGATTTTCATGTAATTAACAGAAAATGCTACAAAACCTGTCGCTTTCTAGTTGCCAAGCAAGTCAAGCAGTGTGTGTTGCTGTGGAACATTGCAGCTGTGAGTAACTGGGGTTAATAGGAGATTACTGGTTTAAACCTCATTTAGAAATGTCACTTTGCTCATCACTTTTAAGCACCCTTTTGGATTGGATTTGCTCAATAGAACTTGTCTTTCAAATACCACTGTTGTGCTCAGGCCGCAGACCCGGGGCCTGCCGAGTCAAGAGCAACTTGTCAACTGGAGGTAGGCCTCCCGTATTTCAGCCCTACCTCATTATAATTGAAGTTCTGTCCTAAACAAGAGCAGTGTATTGCAGGAATTTGGCTTAACACAGTGATGACTTTGTCCCTGTGCTTTTATTTTGCTTTTTTCCCTGAGGTATACTTCAATACTTTAAGCTGGATTCCCCACATAGTAGGGTGCTTTCACACAGGAGTTGTGAAACCTAAGAACAGTTTTCAATTCAACCTAAGAACAGTTTTCAAATAAAATTCAAGATGGAGTCATTACCAAGTGCCGTGTTTGTTACCTGGATCTGGAAGTCAGGAATTACTGGGAACTCTGCAAAAGCAACAGGTTTGGTCCCATTGGGAAGTCTTTCAAACTGAGTAAGGAAGACGCAGGAACCTCTAACTGGAATCTCATCTTCTGTCTGGAGAATGATGTGTAAATGACTTCAGTTACTGAAATTGTGGTTTCAGGCTAGGGACGGAAATGGAGGAGTTGTGCTCATACAGATAGATCTATGTGATGGCATATGTATGATACACAATAGGTACGGTGAAAATATGAGGCATTGGACTTCCACTTTTTCCATATGCTACCTTTCCTGGTGTGTGTTTCGCTGGAGCTCACAGGCAAGGTACAGAGCTGCTATAAAATCTTCAGTATTGCTGTATCATCAACTATTTTCTGTTTGCCTTTCCATCAGTCTTTGAGCCACAGCTTTCTGATATTTGTCATTTATCAGGTGGTCCATTAGGTTTGTTTCCATCTGAGATCTATGCTATAATGCATCCATTTTATGGATGGAGAAACGAAGTCACAGTTGAATTAACTTCCAGGGGGTAATCGGTATGCAGACTCCAGAGCCTGTTTTGTTTACAAAACCACACATGCAAACTGGTTTTCTGTGATAAATTTGGGAGCAGTATGAACTTGACAAACTTATCCTCATGTCACTAGTGAGAAATTTATCCTTGTTTGCTCTGTCTGCTGCTCCTCTCCGGTCTTACCTGCGCAGGGATGCTGCCGGGCTGTGAGTATCAGCTGAGCACAGAGCAGGGTCGAATGTGGCCGAGGACCCGGCGGCCATGTTGCTCTCCAGAATCCCAACTCTGAAAGCAGAGACTGAACTCGGGTTCTTCAGAAGTAGTTGACTTCTATAGAGACTGCCAGAACTTGAGTCAATACAGCTGTGGGTTAGTATATGACAGTATTGCAAACGTTGGCATCTGCCGTAATGATTTAACCTCCAACTTCTGAAGTTGGATAATAGTTTAATGAAAGCAAGGATAATATGTTTCAGTGGGAATTGCTAAATAAGTAATGTCCTTAAAGCCCAGAACAAATTAAAAAAAAAAAAAAAGGTCCTGATGTTTGAATATTTGCTGGTGTTGGGAGAGCGCCTCGTAGTTTGTTTTCACTTGTTCTCACATTCTCTTGCCCTTGGTAGCCAGTGTTAATATTAAAAGAGAAAAATGAAAGGATGCTAGCACTTCAAATTTAGTTTATATCATCTTATATTACCAACATCTTCGAAGATCATAGCATCATTTAGCGAAGTTTGTTGGCACTGAAAGAACATTACTTACAGTTGGCTTATAATTTATACAAGTATAAATGAGCCTGCAGGTACCTCGGGCGCTGCTTTTAGTCTGCTCTGCGGTAGTAGTCTGTTGCTGTTAGTTGTTACTATGTCTGACGTAGTGACATAATAGGAACAGGAAATGCCGCTGTGGAGCTTTGAGGAGAGGTGACGGTTATTGATGCAATGCCCAGGGTAAGCGCCTCATTTTTCAGTCAGTGTCAGGATGTGTAATAATAATTATTCAAGACAATTATTGTACAGTCTGTGGTCTGAAACAGCTGGGTTTTTTACTTTTTTGTCAAAGAGCTAATACAAAACTCATTTTTCATAGAATCCTGTTCAGTGTATAAAGAAAGACTTCTCTGTGCAGACTTCATATAAACAATATTTTTTCTCGTAACATTTAATTTTTTGAACATTAGAACAGAATTTTCGGTGAATTTAATACACACAAAAATTAGCACGTACTATTAACTTTGATAACAAAGGAAAATTCATTCTAATTTTCCCTCTTGAAGAATTGGTTTACTTAGAAAAATGTCTGTAATGAAGATAATGAACAGAAAGTTAAGTTACTGGACAGTTTGGCATCAACCATATCCAAGGTTGTTACTGTACATGCATAGTGGGTAATATGGTTATCTCCTGAAAAAGTAAAACAGGTGTTATGTTCTTTTTGACCTTCCATATAGGATGCTACGTTATTTAGTTGGGAAAAACAAACAAACAAACAAACAATGGAAGTCTTGTTAAATTTTAAGGTCAAAGCTGCAAGCGTTCTTAGCTCACTAAAGAGCCAGACACGCATGGAAACATTAGCTGAGTATTACAGCTAAGACAGTGCTAATGTGTCACACATTTTAAAGGGTAAAGGTTTTACATATTCTGAAAATCTGTTTACTTGAGAAGTCATTCAGATGCTCACTGAGTTACAGAGGTGAAAAAGCTGCGGAATAATCTAGCTAAAATGCAAGTAACAGCAGCATGTTCTCTGTGCTCTTTATGGAGACCTTGTAGAATATATAGGGCACCAATCTGTGACTGGCATGAGAAATCAGAGGGATAGATATAGTACTGCTTTGCCAGGAGACAGTGAATCTGCTCAGAATTAAAAAGGAATATTCTCTGTATCTCCATGTCCTGCACTAGGAATGTGGTATTGAGGTCTTTAGAACATTAAAGCAAAGATGCGTTATTTTAGGAGATTAGAAACTGGGAAAAGAAATTGGTCCGTAGTAGCACTCCCATAGATTTACTGAAATCCAGCTTTATGTTTGCCTGTGTCTGCATGTCCTAATTCACATTCAGCAGAGGCTCTGAGAAGACTGAAATATTCTGCTCCCGGTTGCCAATTTTCATTCTTTCTTTCTGATTCTGGTACCTGGAACTTTTTTTCTGGGCGCCTGGGTTCTTCTTTTTCTTCAAAAATCAAAGCTTTCTTTCTCTATTTTTTCTTTTCTTTTTTTTTTTCTTCCTCTTTTTTTTTTCCCCCTTGTTTCTGGAGTCAGTTGTTATCATGGTAACCATAGTCAAGTAAATTATTTTTTCCCCTTCTTTCAAACAGAGAAATAGCTACGGAATAGCTAAGCGGTTTGATATTTATAAACTTTAAATGAGGTTAACACATAAATGTTAACACTTCATCATCAAGTGCTATAAAAAAACCCCATGAGTAGCTGGAGAATCTGCTGAGTTTCTGTTAGGGAGGGCAACTCTGGTGGAAAAAAAAAATGAGTTGTATTAACAAAACCCCATTTATAAATTTATAGATTTAAAATCACCTGAAATCTTCATGATGGCCTCTGGTCTAGAGAGACATAGAAATTCATCCTGTAAATCATTCCTACTGGATCAAAATACATAATTTTTACAAGCCATGCTATAAAAGTTTTCCAAAGACAACCAAATCACTTAGCCCATAAATCCTAGTAACTTTTGGGAAACTTGTATTTTTCAAGAAAACTTTTGGTATCAATCAGGCCCTGATCGCAAAGGTTGCAAAGTTGCTTTTAGCCATATTACCTGTAATCTTGAGTTAAAGATTTCATGTGCTGGAAGTTGGGTAAATGTATAAAAAGTTGCCCACTCAAGTTCATAAAAGCCTGCTTTTGTGTCATCTTAAATAGATCTGAAGATGGTATTCTGTTCATATTTAAAGGAAGACACTCTTAGAAATTCAGTGAGAATCCATCCCTGAGGTGTTTATTTCTGTTTTATGCAATTCTGAGAAAAGGGTGGCTATCTTTTACAAGTTACAGGGAAATTTTGTTTTATATTGACCCATTTTAATCATGCGATAATCAAATTGTCCTGTTATATGTACCATTATTTAAAGAATATTGCTAGTAATTTCATTCTTGCAGTTACATTTAATTTTCCTTGTATTTTCAAAAATAGAACCTTTTTATAATGTTCTTTTATAGCTTTTAATCTGTTTCTCTGCATGGTAAATTACTCTTCCTCCTTACTTTTCCCAGAAATTTAGGGGAACTGTTTTCTTTTTCCTTCTTTTTCATCCAGGCTACCTGGTGATCAAGTCCTTGAGCAACCCGATCTAATTAAACCTGCTCTGAGCCAGGTCTTGGACTACATGACCTCCAGAGAGGTCCCTTCTAATCGGAACTGCTTTATCATTCTATCATATAGGAAACATTGATTCCATAATGCAGTAAAACCTTTTATGAGCTGGTAGCCATAAGGGGGGGATTATGGATTGGCCATTTATGATTTGTGAATGGCAGCTCTAGATCATCATTACAGGGCTAGTAAGGACAGGAATTCTCAGCAAGCATGGGCACAAATCAACGTCTTCAAGATGTTTGGGGAAAACGTTCTTTTCGGTTTGTTTTTTTTAAACAGCTATTGGCATGTATATTTATTTTGAGTCTGCTTTAGCAGTAATCTTATCTCTATGAGTGATTACAAGTGTAAAAATATACAGCTTCCGAAGTAATTAATAGTGTGAAGTGGTTTGTAATTTCAAATAAGTATAATATTTATTTTCAATTACTACTTTAACACATCACACACTATCTGCTGAGTTGTAATGGATCTAGGATATCAATTCTTGAGCTCCACGGGGAAAGCGCTGTTTTCCCTGCCAGTAAGTGTGTAAAGGCGCTTCATTTTGACCTGGAAATAATATATATATATAATTTTTTTTTAAATGACAAAGAAAAATAAGTCTTTTCAAGTAGTATTTTAACTATTGAAAGGAGAAAATTAATATTGTCCTTTCAATAGGTGTTTGTTTGCCGATACCTAACCCTTGGTTGTTTTTATGACCCATTGGTCATTACAAAAAAAAGTCAGTAAGGTACTTTTGTTTCTTAATGGTTTTCTGTGTTGTGCTGTCAAACTGAGTTCTAAATTCTGGAATGTTTTCTAACTTTGAGAGTGTAACACAGAAAGAGGAGAGTTCTTTCCTTCTAACCTGACTCCCTTTGCAGTCAGTTAGAACTCTATACGTAGTAGAGTTTGCCCAAATACATCCAGGTACATCCAATGCAATTCATTTTTTAACTTGCGATGATCTTCGATGACATAAATTTGGCTGCTGCACCCTCAGATGAGGGCTGGATTCAGCCAGCTGTCAAAACAGGGATCGAAGTCTACTCACATTATTATTTGAGCTGTCCTTCTTGTTTCATGACACTATGGCTTTTAATTTTGGCTATGGAGAAGATGTGCCCTTTTAAAAATAGAAGATTGTCTTCAGCTTTGTGTCCTCAGCCTAGGTTGGGCCATCTCTCCCCTGACAGGTTTATGGCTGGATCGAGACCTCAATCCCCTGGTAATCTAGACCATGAATCCAAGGAGCAAGTGCTCTTTACTCCACTTAGCCTGCAGCGTGTGGCTTCTATGTCTGTCTTTCAGATTAGATTCTGCCCCTATTCAGGCAGTGTTGGAATTACGTGCCATTTCTGTCTTTGACGTGCTTCTTTTCTAGACCAGAGATTTTCATTCAGGCTCTTGTCTTGACTTCAATGATACTTGTATAGAGCCATTGCTGTCCATACGAAGTGCTTCTTGTGTTATATAATGTACATTAGAGAATTGTGGATTGTAATTCTCACTGATTTGACTGCTGCATCCATTCTGTCCTTCTTCTGGGGTACCTACATGCTGAAGACTCTTTTGGCAGAATGGTATCCTTGCTTGGGCTGCTGGAGCCCATGTGAGACGCTGCGTAAGTGCTGCACCAGTAGTCTTGATAGTCATGGCTCTAAAGAGTTTGTTGTTTAGGCACAATGTGTCTATGCTTTCAATCATAGTTTATCTCCATTTCAAGTAATTTTAATTCTTATACTTAAGCTATGCAAATTTAATCAGATCTATCTGATGGAGAATGGCTCTTTAAGAAAATTGACATTTTAATCACAGTATCAAAACTAAGGGTTTTCTATAATAAACCACAGCTTGGCTTTTCTCCTTTGGAAGAATGGAAATCTGCTGTCTGTCATTCTCTGGTTGATAAGCTTACAATTATTGCACCAGGAGCAGCTTCTACTCAGATGAGGATGAAACCCAAAAATGTGTAAAAGAAAATAATCTTTTTAATGCTTTATTACTATGTATTGGTATGTTGAGAGAAAGGTGTATGACTAGACAGTGTTGGAATATTGCTCCTGGAGGCTGCATTCTCACTGTATGTTAGAAAACCATTTTGCAATAGTCTTCCAAAAAGGAAAAAGGAAACTGTATCAAAACTTGTGGGGAGAAAAAAAACCCCAAACAAATAATGATCTAGAATATTCTTGCAACAGTACCTGTGAACATATCCGTGAAGGTTGTAATGCTTTCCATTTGCAAACTTGCTTTAATACATATTTAGAGAAAGACTGTATTAGGAGTCCAAGTAATAATGATTTCCATATCTTGTGGTTTTTCTTTTTTGCTTTATATTAATATTGACATGAAGTAAGCCTGTAACTAGGCTTTAGTTTCTAAAAGTCAGGGCATATTTGATATTGGTAAACATGTCTTTTTTTGCAAGATTTCCATATTTTAACTATTTATTTTAATCAACTCCGCTGGTACAAGTCAGGTTTACAAGAATATATTCACAATCAGGGCAAACCTGTCCAATGGAAAATTGCTGTTCATAGTAATGAACTACTGTACAGTTTTAGCAGATGCTTCTGTTGAGTGGAAAATTTGTATGTTATCGTCTATGACAGGTGAGATTTTTCCTGCCTAGCAATTCTTTCTGTCTTAGCATGAATCCTCTTCGTCCTCTCTAAAGAGCTGATTCTTTTCCTTTCTCTGCGGGTTTTGGACGTTCTCCCTGGTGAGGGACAGTAATATTTCCCCCTGCAGTCGGCTGGGTAACTTTGTGCATGTGCTCCTTGCTCCTCCTGAGGCTCCATGCTTTCACCTGCTCCTCTGCCAAACTTTCCTGGCTGCTCTCAGCTTTCAAAGAGCGACTGCTGCTCCTTCAGGAAAGGATTTGGTTTAGGAGCTAGAGATCAGGAGAGAGCGGCTGTTTCAATCGCATAGGTCTAGCAAACAAAAAGCTGGGATCAATGTGTGGATGGGATTTCAGGGGATTTGTCTGCGTTTCTGACAGTTAGGTTTCTTGTTCATGTACAGTGCGTATGTATCATTGAGTTAGTACATGGAAAATCAAGCAGATGTATTGTTTTTAAGTCTTTCTAAACAGTTTAATCCCACTCTACATGCATATATACCTGTGAAATAACCAGGGAAATGTTTGCCATATTTTCAAATTCTTGCTTCTCAAATTATTGAAATCACAGCTGTGCTTTCGCTTGCTGTTTCAAGTTTTCCAGCTTGCTGTTTTGATGCAGGTTCCTCTGTGAGATTTGCCAAGAGTTTATGATGGAAAACGACCGGTTTTAGAGGTCTGAGTACAGATGAAGGAAAACAAGCTTTTCAATAAAGATTTATTTCCATCCTCCAGTAGGTGAAATGTAGTAGGCGGATATCAGTATTAACTAGTAAAGAGGAGTAAATCTCAAATTAGGCACAAATTAGCATTCGCAGTGCAGGACACTGGAAGAAAGAGACTAAACCATCCTCCCCAGCAATTTCTATTTCTTATTTTTTCCAGTTCAGATTGAAGAGGGGTATTGAGGAAACCTCATGTTGCTGCTTACTGCTGAGTGGAGAGGCTAGAGGGCTTTGTCTTTACTGCTGTCCATGCAGCATGTTGCATGAGCAGGAGTACTAAGACAATTGTGTGACACGCGGTGACTATAAACTTCCTAAACTAGAGGTGTGATACGTCTGTTTATTTGCTGAAAGCTTAGACAATAAACATACAGAGTTATACTGGGTGTATTTGTTATAAAGTTAGCAGCTTTTCTGTTTAATCCATTTAAAAAGTGAATTAAGAACCCTAAAATGTTAATTTTGCAAGACCTTATTAATGATTCTAATTCAGGGAACCTTTAAGAAAAGTCTTCCTCATTTTCTGGCAGTGCAAAGGGTCCTGTTTGGCACAGCTGAGATAACTGACGGAAGGGACAAGTTCCAGCTATCGTAACCAAGCAGGTGTCAGGTATCATTTACCATGAAAGGAGTAGCTGTTAGTCCTTATCTGGGGGACAGCAGGGTCATCCTGGCAATGGGACCACACTGACAGAGGGGACACAAGTGACAACACACTGAAATTTTGGAAATGAGGAGTCGGAGTGGTCCCTCTGCCGTACGACTCACTGCTGGGCACGCTTCCCATATCAGCTAATCAGTCCACAGCCTGGGAGCATCACCTTGCTTTCTCCTCGTGTCCTTGAGACAACAGATAGAAACGGCAAATTTAAAAATTCATTCTAGCTCTGTACCAAGAAAGAGGCAATAGCATTTGTGTATCTACTTTATTAAGCAGGAGAATTTAAACTTTTGGGAGGCTTGCTAAACATATGGCTAAGTTCTCCCCTGAAGCTATTTAAACTCATAATATGGCTACTCTTGGAAAAAAATTGCTATTGCTCAGGTGTGTGCATATTGGTTTTTCAAGATGTATAATAACGTAAAGCGTTCCACTTTACTGGAGAGTTAAAATGAATCCATAAAGTTGAGTCTTATAAATATTCTCTATTTTGACTGGCTAGGTATTTCACCGCTTTCCTGCAAGTTGTAAACAGGACAGGATAAGAATTGCCAACAAATCAAATTACAGAACATTGAAAGTGTCAGAGTGGCAGTGTTCATTATGCTCGTTCATGGAATATATGAGTCATTAAAATTCTGATATTGCTTCACAAAGACAGAATTTGTAATGAGAATTAAAAAAAGCCATTACTTGCATTTCTCTTTCTGGCAATGATTGTTGGGAAATTAAGGATAATACCAAAATGATTACCTGTTTCTCATGCAGTCTTAGGTTTTCAACCCTAAATGCCCTGCCTAACCGAAGTGCTAGATACAGCACCTCTGAAGAGGTGCAATGAAAAAGTTCTAATCTTTTTGGAATTACATGTAAAGGCTTTCACATTTTGTTATGAATGTATTATTTTCTCATAATTTCATCTCTTTGAAGTTTCTTTTGTCTTAGGATGAAGTGGTTCTTCTTTTCAAGAAACATATGTTTTGAAAGGTTTTTAATGAGTTACGAAGGTAGATATGCATACAGATTCGAACCGCTTTTTCCAGGAATCACAGAGCCTGATGAAATTCACCTGACCCTTTTTTCTTCACAAATCAGTACAGACCACCAGCACACGTAATTAATAACTGAGTATTGTCTTAACCACCAATGTGTTAGTGATGCTCATGTTCTCACAGCGGTTAGGAATAACTCCCAGTTGCCTTTGCACATCACTGGTCCCTTTGTGTGGCTCTTTCAAGGGCTGCTTGAAACCATGTAACTACTACTTTACCTGCTTCTCTTGAGGAGACAAGTCTGTACCAAAATAGATGAAATGACTCTTTCTGGCCTCGTCGTGGATGTCACTGAGCTATTTCGTACTTCACACACTTTATGCAACTTTGCACCATCAGCTGGTCCCTGAACCAGCGATTTAGTGCAGCTTCTGAGTCTACAAGCTTATCTGGCAAAATGCTTAAACATTTTAAGTACTTTTAAGTGGTCTGTTTGTGGACACTTTCTTGGTCTGTCCCAGGCTTCTGAAATACCAACGCAGCTCTCCACCTCCAGCTTTATACCTTAAGTGGCAATAAAGTACTGTGCATCCTTTTTCTAATGTCTATCTTCAACAGACTAAAATCCTGGAGTCACAGCTCTGGGAATACTTCCTAAGTCTTGATGGGGAAGAAATACCACAGCAATAGCTATTTTTATGGTTTTCTGGAGTGGTCTAGTAATTTTCAAGGACTGTGAACATGTTATACAAACTATTGAACCCGTCGTGCTTCTGTTGTGCAGAAAAATCTCTACTTGGAACCGTCAACTTTTTCACCTTACTGTATATGCCCCCCTGTTGTATCAGGTTGTCCTGTGTGCAGTACACTTAATTTATTGTTTGAAAACATGCCTTGTAATTCTCTCAAGGTGGTATTATATTCAGAATACAACTGTAGATTGTTACAAGAACGCTTAAGCTAATACAGTAAAATCACATAGCAGGTAATTTGAGAGCTAGGAGAGCCACTTATTTGCAAGCACTAAAGGAATGGTAGCCACTCTTCATGAGTCCTGACTCTAGTGAAAAAGCTAGACGAGTGCTATTATTGCCTACACCTCTCCGGATATAATCAGTGTTACGCGTCGTGAAGTGCAAACTAATTGCAGCCACAACTTGGTCTCTGATTGATTTTAACTAAGTGTGTAGCATAGAAATTAATTATGTTTTAAAAAAATGTAATGTAAAAGGTTTTTCTTATTTAATGTGTTTCCAGTTATCATAATTTGATGCATCAGACATCCAACTCTAATATGATTTTGTTTTTTATTTCAGAATGGCAGGCAACATTTATGTCCAACATTTTTATTTACAACAACCAAAAATTTCAAATAACCTTTTATTCAAGCAAATCAAAGCATAAACATTAGACCTGATCTCTAGGCATTTTTAAAGTGAGAAAATAAAATGTGACTTCTTGCACTAAATTTTATTTGTAGGTGGGATGAACACAGCTCTTAAAATGCAATATATTCACTGGAGGCACAGGCATGTTTATAGTTACTGATCCGAAGTTTACTGACCTATCATAAAGGTTACATTTCAGTGATCTTTAGCAACTTTGTAAAAGGGTGATTTTTTTTTTCTTTAACCTTAAGTTATTCAGGGAATGAAATTATTACTATACTATGTCAGAAAAAAATACAGACTTGTTTTAAAAATGTGCTTGTGTTGGTCACTAGGAAGGAAAAAAATGCAGTTTTGTACCATGTGTCCCTAAAAATTATAGGATAAAATCAATTTAAAGCTGGTGTAACTTTAAAACCGTTAAATTCAGTCACTGTCTCCTTGTGTTAGATTCTTAAAACTTTGTCAGAATAAATATGTTGTGTAACATGTCCTTCAAGATCCAAGAACCCAGAAGAAATAGGACTATTTAAGCAGTGTGGGGGTAGCAGCATAGACACATGATAGTAATTTGGCTTTTGGGACACTGGCCGTGGTGACTGCTGGACACTGAGATGCATGAGCCACTTCTGCTTTGGGAGAGTGCAGTTAGAAGCCATGATATGTAAATGTAGCTTTATATTTTAATGAAATGTAGAATTATGATTTATTGCCATGATTCCGAGAGAAGGGAGTTTGGATGCTAGTCAGCAGAGCCCTACATTTCAAGAAAACATTTGGACCTTAATGATTTACCTAATAGAAGGTGTTTTTCTGTATCTGTCTAGGATGTATTTTGACAAAGTGTCTGTAAATATATGACATTGAGCAGGTCAGTGTTAGACTACATCAGATTCTGGGGAAGGAGGAAGAAGAATGAGGAGAAGGGACCAGGAGAGATAACTGAAGTGTGTTGAATGTGTGAAGACTCTAGTTTTAATGTGCCTTATTTTATCTCATCTCTGTCTGAAAATTTAGATGAATTATTGCATACCTGTTCCTAGGTCTCTTCACTGACAACGGAGAAAGCTTAGCAGACTAGTTTAGGTGTAGATGTGTATACAGTAGGTGTTGATTAGAGGAATCTCATGCCCTTTTTCTTTTACAAATTTTAGTTACAACTCAGAAGCAAGTCCTGTGTGTGCCAGGCACACAGAGTGGCAGGTAACTAGAAGGCGAAGGGTGAGGCAAAGGGATGTTTTGCATCATTTGTGATGCTTTAGTTTATTATTAATCTGCATTTTGCAATCTGAATATATAAACCCCTTTAATCAATTGTGTCAAGCAGTGGTCAGTTTATGAGCTGATGACGATTGACGTGTCAAGCCTGAAGAACTGTGAATTCATGTTCTCAAATGTTCTGTCCTGGCGGTTTAAATAATTTATGCTTTTTTTCTTGGATTTTTTTCTTTGCTGTTGTTGTTTGTTTGCTAAACATATTACAAAAATATTTTCAAATGTATTGGAAAATATATTTGTTATTTCAGAAGGTAATGGAAAGTCTATCGGATAGCTTACCCAGGAATTTCAGCACATTGTGATGGAGGTGATCCAGATAGTTTGTAAGTACTGAGTATAAGATTGACTTCATTCTGGATATAAATTATAAATATCATTCAAGTTAGTAGCTGAATCTCGCTTTCACTGTCAGCGAGTCACCCATTTTGTCATAAATAATAGCCCAGAGTAGATGAGAAGCAGAAATGGAAAGTTAAAAGGTAAGAGGTAAAACATGGGGGAAAAAAAAAAAATCTATCCTCTATCCGTAGTATTTCAGTTTTACTGCTTTCTCTTAATAGACTGTTAATCCTGCCAAATTTTGCTGGATGATGTGTGATAGTTCCAGGATATGGTTTTTTCAGTGTGATAAGGACAAGTCCTTCAATTCTTGATTTTGTGTTAGCAGAGGTAAAATGTCAATGATTTATCCACTGTCCGTAGGCTTCTTATGAAATGTTTCTTTAACACACCTTTGCTATTTATTGTTTTGTTAACTCTTTAATTTATGTGCTAGACAGCTGGTTATTAAATGAAAGAAGGCTTCTGTTTCCTCATTACAGTTGATAATGCTGTAACATAGAAATGCTGACATGTGAGTCTTTCTAATTTTCAAAGGTGTCTTCAGGGGCAATGTATATCATATCCTTGGCTGGAGTCTTTCCATGTAAATATATCCCATTTCAGACTTAGTTTCAGAGGTGAGACAGACAATAATCCTTTTGATTATTCCTTTGTAATCATAGATTGCCTGGGTTAATATGTCTGCCCATCTTCTCTGACCCTGGCTGTTACAGCTTATGGCTTTGATTCCAAATTCTGAAATGGGGTTTTTGACCTTTTTTGTTTTGCCTTGCTGCCTTCAAACAGAAGGGGGAATGTTTTAGATTACTAAAAGCTATGTTTCTTTTGTGTAACTTCCTCTGTGAAAAGACAAGTTGGTGTATAATAGCTGACGTATGATAAACATGTAACTCATCCTTTCTTAGAGACGGTCCTTGCAATGCTGCTACAGTCAGTGGCAGCTTGAATTACCAACCACGAAGGTGTAAATTGTGCCAGTTCAGGCTGCTCATGGCAGCCGATGTGTTTTTTTGATGCAAGTGCTTTAGGTCAGTTCTCTCTTCCTTTATGTCAGTTTTGAAAATTATTTCTGAGTTAGTAATTTTTCTTAAATATTTTCCAGTAGGAAGTTGTCTCATTGCCTTTTTTCAGCTAAAGATGTGAATAAATCTCACAGACACACAGATTTTTTGCATCAAGAGGTTTGTTTGTTTATTGGTGTATTATATTTGTACGTGTGGATTTGTAATGGATAGCATGGGGGTTTTCCTTATCACTGAGGAAAGATGAAAAGAAGAAAACAATTCATGCTACCCTTGAAGGCTTAGCTAACCAAAAATGACTGCTGTGCTAGTAAGGTTGATTGTTCACTCTAAGGTGTGTGTTTGTTTCTGTTTGTACAAGTGATTAAGGAAAAAGGAAAATCCTTAAGTTAAATTTGAAAAACACTTTATTTAGCAAATCAGCACACTCTTCCCTGGTAAAAATCAGATATTTTGTGGAGTTCCAGAAAATATTCTTTGGACTGAAGGTGGCTTTCAGACATGAGTTCTAGGGGCATAAAGCAGCAATTGCCTTTTACAAAACATTCTGTAGGAATCTGTGTGCCTCTCAGTATGTATTCAGAGATGTCTCCTCTGCTTATGTACGAAAAGCAAAAGACCAAAGGAATTAATTCTAGCTTCAATTAATAAAGTCCTCAAAGAGTCCCATAACCTGTAAAAGCACAAGAAAGGTCTAATCCACAACCAGAGAAAAAAATTTCCCTGGCCCTTACTGTCAAAACAGTGTTTTTGTCCTGGAAGTTGAGTATATGTGTACTTTCAAAAATATTTTGTTTCTTTGCTCATCCTTGATCTATTATATCTATTATTACTATAATCTGTAAAATGCCATTTTCTCTGTTTTATGCCTTCATTTTCTTCAGTCAAAATGAATGCGTTTTGTCACCATGTACTTCTTTTTAGATGAATGTTTGAGTACAAGATGTAGACCAGGAGATCTGGAGACTAAATTTTTGTTCAGACCTTTACATAGTCTTCTGGAGAGTATTCTGCCTTTTCTTCTTTCCGGTTTCTGTCCCATTTTGTCGTGGCAGAATCTAACACTTGAAAACTAATTAACAGCTCTGTGCTATTTATTGCTTTAAGATTTTTGTGCGTTTACAATACAAGTGTGTCTGTGATGCTTTATTTTGGGTTTTTGTTACATAACTTCCAAAAAAATCTCTTTACTGTATTTTACAATAGAAGTGAGTAGGAGCAGCCACATGGAAATACATTTATGTGTCATTGTACAGCAGCCCTTGATGCAATGCAAGCAGTTTTTCTGGGTTTATTCTGACTTAACGTCTGTTTTATTTTCTGCTCGGGAAAAGACTTGTATTCAAAACTGCCATGTTAGTTGAAAGCTAGAGACAGAAGACCACAGATTGCTCATAGCTGGTGCAAAGCCACGTGACAGGTGACTTCATTTTTAGAGTAGGCTAGCACAACCTAATCCTGGGATGCTGCTCGGAAGGATGCTTTGCTTGAAGCAGCTACTATGTAAGTTATATTTCTACATTATTAATAATGTAACTGGAATGAAAATCTGTGAAGTTTAATATTTAAAACAACCTCTATCTGAAGGTACCATACTACCCCAAACAAACAATCCTTATTCTGTTGTTGATGTTCATACAGGGATGTAGTTTCGTGCTTTGTTCCCATCCAACTTTAATTTTAAACTTTCCATTGAAAATCTGTGCTATGGCCTAGAGGTTAGTCGCCAGTATTTGTCTCATATATCTGCTACTTCTAGCAGATACTTAGTTTCAGTACAATTTACCTCAGTATTTCTGCAATAAGCAACTTGATGGTCAGTATCTTCTCAGTTATTCAATATGTGTCATAATTTTCAGACATTTATTTTCCCTTGTGTTTTTTCATAATACATAGATTGTGAGGAATAATTTCAAAAAGCATCTGAGGGGGTAGTGTGTTGCTGACCTTGACAAACCATTAAGCATATTGCACATATTTATTGAAGGCTATAACTTTAGACCAAAACTTTCAGGCTTTGTGAAAGTAAGTAAGCTGTATGATAATGCTGTAGAAATCTGTTTGCGAGAACTGATTGGAAAATGGAAGTTTTTATTGAAATTGGAGTATGTTACTTGAATTTTTTTTCTTTTTTTCAGAATTTCATTCAAAGGAAATGGCCCTTCTTACGTTGTTTGATGGAACATTTGGCTATATTATTTCTATACTTAGGCAGTATAACTTTATAGATTCAATTTTGTAGTTTACGATTCACAAAAACTTAATACAGTTCTCTAGCTTATTCTATTATTAGGCTGCATGAAAATTGACACAATATCTAAATGTATGCATTTAAGGTGGAATCTCTTTCTAGCTATATTAGCCAATTCCACCTCCTGTAGGTCTAGGAAGATGAATTTCCTGTATTTCACAAAAAGTTTTAAAGATATTCATTATCCAACAGTAAAGAAAGTTTGTAATAGACTCTGCACAGGATTGTTAAAGTATACCTTTTTTTGTTAAAAAAGCTTTTTTTTTTTTTTGGGGGGGTGTCAATTGTAAGACTATCTCCCTGTGCTATTCTGCTATACGACACAGATGCATACAGTTCCATAGCCGAAAATACTGTCAGCCTGTATGAGAACAAAGAAGGCAAGATCATTTGGAATCTCCATAGGACAGCCAGAACGGGTGCCATTGATTCCCTGGAGTAGCGGGAGGTGCAGGGAGGAGGGAAGTGGTGCCGCGGCTCCTCTGTTATTGAGCTGCAGATCGGCTGCTGGAAAAGTCATGTCCCAGTGAGCTGGAAGTCACTGTATTACTGTCTCAGGTCACTGGATGTTCACAGAAATGACGTGTGTGATGTTCTGCATTATATAAAAAATGTGTTGTGGATTTTTTTTGTTGTCCATATTTTATGCTTTTGTAATACTGAATAACTGTTGAAATACATGTTTTTTCAATGTTTTATAAGTTTACTTACAGCCTTAGGAATAATTGTTGCATAATTCTCTATCAGGCACATTTCCAGCAAGGTATGTCCATTCATTAAGTGACTATGTATAAATTTAAAGGCCTGTAGGCTCTCCTAATTCTTTCCCTTATTCCCCTTTCTGAAAATCTAAGCTTTAATATTTAGCATCTTAGATGACATGTCTCCTTTTTTTCTTTTTTTTTTTCCTCTGCTGTTTTTACGTCCTTAATTGATACCATCATGCTACGTGGTTTTCAAAGGAAACTTCTCCTTGTTGCATTGGTTCTATGTGCCAAGAAAAACTCGTCTGAATGAAAAATAATTAAAATGGCATAGTAAGTTAGTCTGTTAGGCTGCATAAATTGCTTTCATTTCCTAAATGATTTTAAGTGACAGTAAGTGTTTCACTTGAATTTCGGAGCTGTGATGAGTCACCTTTTATGTAGGCATTATGATGGCACTGTTGATGCCTCACTATGACAGTCTTAATATAGCTGTAATTATGCTGAAACTATTCAATAAGTAAAATCATTGTATTACTCTGTATGTTTTCTCTCCAGGCTCCCACAGAAACATTTAATTCCATTCTTTCTCATGTTCACCTTATTTTTACACCACATTTTTGCAGGGACAGGGGAATGGAAGTATCAAATGGAGTCATTCAGAAATCCTGATTCGTACTCGGTGGCTGCCCCTTGCCTTCATTCTTTTCTTTTTCTGTACAAGAATTTCAGTAATTCAGGTGCAGTAACCATTGTATCTCCACCAAAATCATACCTGTACCCGTCTGTCAGTGATAGCAGATCAGTTGCAACAGTGCTGGTGATTTCAGTAATAAACTCTCTTATTTCATCTGTGTAATGGAACAAAAATATTCCCTTCCTCACACTATATCTAATCTATTCACAGAGCTGCTATACATAGGGTACAGTTGTAGCACATGACTTTGAATCTTAAGTACAAATATCTTAATATTTTATAACATTTAATAATCTGGATTTCATAATTAATCATTTAATAATTTGGAAGGGTAAAAGTCTTTCATAAAATTGCAAAGAATTGATTGCCCTTTCGATGATTCTAGAAAGCATGAACTACCTTAGTAGAAATGCCTTTAATTAGCATGCATGTCCCTTGTAAGTAATATGCTCATAAATTATTTTAATAGTTATTCTGCAATCTTCTGAATTCCTTCCAACTCTGATTGCTAGGAGAATTATTTAAGCTTATGTATACCAGGCAAATGTATATTTTCTATTGTTAAAAAAATAAATGGAGATGAAAAATCTCAAAGTTATCCTGCAGACTTTATAGTGACATAGGGTAACAACTTTAATTCTCTGCAATATCTTTTATGCAATAATTTATTTAAGAATGTTTCTTGAAATCCAGTCCAGTAGACTACGAGTAGTATTTTTACAGATAGGAATCAAATGGGATCAGCTTACGTGGATACAGTGCCACATGGGACTTAGAGTGCAGCTTCCTTGTGTAACACATTCATTTTGCTGACTGTAGTTGAATTAGTAATCCCTTGCATTTCTCATATAGCTGGAACATGTTTTTATATCTAAACGTAACCAATATAATGAACCTAAAAGAGCAGTCTGTGAATTTATGTATGCAATGACCATGAGTACTGCAGGTTTTTTTTCTGATGTCATGTATAAAATAATCCATTCATTCATTATAAAAGGATCATGGTCCCCATATGGTTTATAAGTTAGATTTTTTAAAAATTTTATTTAGATCCTGTGGGGCATGTTTGCTTGATAGTGAAATAGCATTTATTGACACCAATGCATGAACACCAAGTGGAGACCAGTGACAAGTGGTGTTCCTCAGGGGTTGGTAGTGGGGCCAGTGCTGTTTAATATCTTTGTTGGCACCTCTTAAAAAACATTGAAGATCCACTGCTGCCTTGTGAGGAATGAAACCCATCACAGATAGAACTGAATGAAAATGCTTCTCTGCCCCATTTGGGCTGTGATACCTAACAATTGCCCAGCTGAAGTGACAAAATGTTGGATCTTTTTCTACTAGTGAGAGACTTTCACCTTTTTAAAACTGGTGTGAACTCCTATAACTCTTCCTGTGTGCTTACAGAAAATTCCTAGTGTCTGAAGTATATTAACAAAAGTAAAGGAGACTTAGAGTCTCTCTGGTCCCTGATACATATGCAAGTTTACAAAACGACTTTGAATATGGTTGATCACATTGGCACCATGGCTAAAAATGACTGAGAATAATTTCCTGAGGTCTTCCCAGATCCTTTATATGAATAAATAAGTTTTAAAATAAATAAATATTATTAATTCTTAAATTGTAGATGTGTACATATATAGCTGTAATTAGAATTTATACTTTAGCCAATGTTTTTTGTTGAAAATTTTCCCTATACATTGAGATAATTTTAATCCATTTGAACATAGGTTCAGCTTAAGTAGATAAGTGTGATGACACGTCTTTATGTATCAATGATTAATATATTTCTTACTTTTCTTGTTATAGTTCTTGAATGTGAGCTTGACTTGCATGTCTCAAAACTTACAATGTCTGTTTTATATAAACTCTCAAATTAGGAAGAAGTCTGCCACTGCTGTTCATGCTGCACTTAATCACATTTATTCACTGTTTTCTGAAGTAATAATTCTGGAGCCTTCTCTTTTCCTAAGCCTGGATTTGATATAATTTACAAATAATTCTAGGTTATATATTTATTGATAGGTATTAAATAGTTAAAGAAATCAGGTTACAACATATCTCCTTAGAATAATTATTAAAAAGGAAACACAAAGTATGTAGAATGCAACAAAGTTCCACATCTGACCAATATTCATGGCTGGTCATGTGCTGTGAATAAACTGAAAGCACCTATGTTTTTATTGAATAAAGTGTAGTTTTATTTTCATAAAAATAAACTTGGTAATAACAGTTTTATTGATTTGATTCAGAATATAGTACTTAAAGAGAAAATTAGTTCAAGTAACAGTAAGGCTTGAGTCAAAAGTATTGGTTTAAAAGAATGTCAGTGTAATTTATATTGTATCTTTCTAAACCTCTAACCTTGCAGTCAATTAATGTGTTTATACAGTTTTGTTCAGAGTAAATACATTGGGCGAAGTCCTGGCTGCCCTGAAATCAATGTTGGTTCCATTCATTTCATTAGTGCTTATTGACTTTAGTAGATTTATGCATCTGCTCAAGGTAGATATAACGTTTATTTTTCTTGCTGAATAAACACTTATTTTGAAGGTTTTCCTTTTATGAGTCTTAGTTCATACAGAGCCTCTTCATTTATCTGCATGAAAAAATTCAAGTATGAGGATCTTAATCTGTGCCTGTTAGGTTTAAAGATGATTTCAGTCTTTCCGCATTTCAGGCATCACTGAAGCCCGTGGGAGCTGGAGGTGTTTACTGCATTTCAGAAGTCTTCAATATGAAATCTAATTCTAAAAGGACTGAATAAATTAGCTATTTTTCCTCTGTACAATATGGCTTTTAAACACTGAATGAGCTATATGATGTGAAAACGTGCACTGAACATGGTTCAGTCCTAAAATGGAAATTATACCAAACTGCTACCATACATTTTTCTAAATTAAGAACATAATTACTTTGTGAATTACTGAAGAAGTCTTGAGCATGGCTTGAGGGAGTCCATCATTGATGCTGCAAAGCAATTATACTTTCAAAGGGTTAAATAGATGATACTACGAAAACAGAAGTCAGTTCTTGCTTGTGCTTTTCCCCATCTTCAGCGTTAAAGACTAGTCCTATGCATTTATACTTTCACCGCGTGTGTTTAGTGTTTGTCCTGCTCACATTCATTGTCACAACACAGTGTAGCTATATGTACACAGCAAGTTTTTAAAGGTAATTATGGTGCAATTCAATCCAGACCCCCCCGCCCCGCTTTTGTATGCTCCTTTAAGGATGAATCATTCAAGTTGTTCTTCAATTTACGTAGAAAAATAAGCAAACGTAATTTCTCCTGTGCATGGCAAAGCAATGTTCTTAGGTCTGTGTCAGTTACTTTATTCCAAATCAGTCTGCATTTCCCTCCAGCTGGCAGCTAAGGAGCTGTTATTTGATAATCAGTATTAACTTTGTCAATAAGATGCAGAAGTTACAACTGCATCTTGACTTGAAGTACAGAAGTATGCCTAAAACATTTTTCCCCCAGGTCTCTCCTCATAGCGCAGCTTGCACTCAGCTGTGTAGGATTCCTAGCAGCAGTTCAGGTACACACCTTCCTAATGGAGACGCAACTACCCGTAACTGGTTCATCTGACAGGGTACTTAAAATATCTCATGTGCTAGCCAAAACATTTTGGTAGAGGTGCCAGTTTTATGTCTTTGCTTTAGTTAAAGATTTTTTTTTTTGTTTCTGGTTTGCTGACTTAGTGTGAAATGGAAAATTAGCATTTTTAGGCCTAGGATTACACCCAAGTTTTCATTCTCACACCAATCTTCAAGGGATTATTAGCTATAGAAATAGTATAATTAAAAGTCTAGACAGAAATTTTAAATGAAAATATCTCTATAAGCACAAACAAATTGGTAGCAATTTTTTCCTTTGGTTTTAACACATTTAAATTAGAATATATGCATAAAGTTGTGGCATAGAAGTATTTTTGACAGAACTGGAGTTGATGTAGAGTGTGTTGCATACGTTCTATGTAGCTTAAGTGAATATGTTTATTTTGTAATTTCTTGTTTGTCTGGAATATTCCTTTGAGACTATGTGTTGTCAGAGTTAACTGTCTGGGATCCTGCTATAATTCTAGTTTCCAAATATAATTTTAATCCCCTCATTGGGCTAAATAAACGGAAATAAAACTTTATCTTTTTTTTGAGGTGCGGATTTCAGCATGCTAATCCATTTGTTCAGGCTTTCAGAACACAAAAAGCTCGAGTGATTTTGCCGAATCCAATTAAGGCATACATAGTGTGATTCGAGATAGCACAACAAATGATGAGAAATGAGAGGGTTCGTTTCGTATTGGGTACCTTTAACTCTTTAGCTCTTAGTGTTTGAAACCTTTAGTAGCATATATTTCATTTTGCAGTTTGAGGAAGACAAAATACATTTTTTGAAAAAAAACCAAAAGCAGATGTTTGAGATCCTGGCATTCTGAACATCTGCTCTAGGTAAAATAGCAGGGTTTAATGACACTACTGGCCGGTAAAGCTATCTTGCTTCTATTTCCTCGAGTAGCCACATATGAGGAAGACAAGTTTATATTGCTTCAATATGAAAGAGAAAATGAAGCTGTATCACACATGCAGATAAGATATCAAATACAATATGCAACTTGAAAATACATAAAAGTTGTCATATTACACTGGAAATACGAATATTAAAAATTGTAAACCAGATAAGCTTAACTTAGCAATTTCTACCTGTACTAAACTAGGAAATGCAGAGTTAATTTATATGCTCTTAGAAACCAGAACTCACAAGCAGTGAGAAGAAATGGAAATTGCAGTGCAAAAAAGAATTCTTTTTATATTCATTCATGAGTTCCAAGTAGGCTTTGCAGATCTTTTACTGCAGCTCTTGTCTATCCCATATTTTCATAAACTCAGAAGTGTCTAATTAGGAGTTCACAAAGACATCACAAACAAATTACCGTGTTGGTGGGATGATCGGTGCAGTGTTTTTAGGATAAATCAGAGTACTCTAAATTTGTTTTACCTAAAATCATCTTTACTATGCTTGCTGCTATATTTATAGTTGTATTAATGCTTGAGCTGTAATTGAAGTTAGCCTAGTAGTTGGCATAAAATAATAAATAACTTCTCATTATATATACATAAGCATGTATATATTCATATATATATAATACAAAAGAAATGTCTGAATGTTTTTGACAATTTTACAGTCTGTACATAGATATATATAAATACAAGCATATATATTTATATTCTATATGTATGCTTTTATATATACTATATTTGTGTGTGTATGTATATCTATAGACATTTCAGCAAAAGCAATAGAATTCTTTTCTTCCTAGAAATATTTTTTAGCTCTCTCCTGATTAGGTCTTTAAATCCCGTGTCCATAATCAGGTTTTATATTCACATTATCTTTAGCCAGTAGTAGCGTGTCCAAATAAAATCAGGAAAGAAGTAGTGGCATTGAGCTATCCTGTGTGCAATGTTGACTTTTACCATAACAAACTTTATACTTTGAAGTTCATGCTCTCTCAGAAGCTTTCCTTGTGTACGTAATCCGTGTTGCAGTATTTCATGTATCCATTCACCAGGAAATACAGCGGTAATTCTTTCATAGTGCGTTTTTCCACATAGCCATCGTGGAAGCTAAACTCTGCCAATAAGCATATAGCCCAACAGACCTGGTTTTGAAACAGCAGCCAAAAATACAGTCATTCTTGCACCTTTTTCCTATGAGTTGATATATGAGGAACCTTGGCTTACGAAGTTTACAGGATGTGCATTTATAAGAACTTTGTCCCTTTTATGAGTTGTGGTGTTTTTTGCAAGCAGCGTGGAGGATTTATCATGGCAACAGTTTTCACATTTTCTGTAGCAGTGTTATTTTTCCAACGTATACAGATATGATTTTCCACTTCAGCAGGGTAATAATGTCTCAAGGGAATGACATATGTATAAATCAAAATTACAGACAAAGGAGGGGACACTGAGCTGTGCTACACATTTCTGGTGACTGTGAGGTTAGGTATGGCCTGATTGCTGGCCATATGTTGGAGCAGCTCTGAAAGCGAGATCAGCACAAGGCGATCAGGGAGGATTTAGGTGGATGATTTCCACAGCTTAGTTTGCGGAGGCAGAGACGAGTGAGAGGCCTGACCGTGCCGTTTTCAGACAGCGGCGCTGGCTCTGGGTACTCAAGTTGACGGGACACTGCGGTGGGAGCGTGGGCGTTACAGTCTGGCTGCACTTACGGCGTGTGGATGGTGAAAAGAGTGGGGTGAAAAAATCGCTCTAGTGATGGGAGGTTGTACACATTGTACTGCATCCAAGGTTAGTTCTCTGCCGTCAAATAAAAGATCTCGCCTAAGCTGCTTTCGTTAGCTTCGTGTTCAGTAAGGATTGACTACAAATCCTCACACGTAGCCAGCCTCTATGGCAGAGTCAGGGTAATCAAGATTTGCGAGCCTTTGGAACACATAAATCCCTCGTATTTATACAGACAGATAGGAATCTCTGTGTATATAGCTAGCAATTTGTTTGTCTCGTGACTAATCTAAATAACTACTTTTGCATTGTTTGAATAACTGTGAAATGTCTGTAAGGTCTTATAAAGACTTTAGTGCAGCTTTTCTCAGTGCTGGGATGGGAACTTACAGGGAAGGATTCATTCAGTGCTGCTGAACTGTAGACGATTAACAGTTAGGACAAATAGTCAAATAAGAAAAAGTTTCTGTGTGGAAGTACTGAAAGTAAAAACCCCCATACTGAAATCAGTCAGGCATACAATGTTCTTCTGAAAGTAATGGTTGAAATAATTTAAGAATTGTTATACCAGGTTATTATTGGTCCATTTTTCCATGTAAAGACTTTAATAAAAATTTCAAAGGAATGACAGAACTCCTTGTGTTAGTGGCTATATGGGCTTAAAAGTTTCCTCAAAGCAGAGGTCAGGTCAGAGAGAACGGAGCTGACGCCTCCATCGCTCTGGAGGAGGTGGCACTCCTAGTCTTCCTGAGGAATTGCTCTCCTTGAGAGCAGCATGTATAGTGATACTGAGTACTGAGTGAGGTCTGTTTCTGCAGATCTAAGAAAGTAGGAGTGTTATCATCATATTAAGTATTAATAGTGATATGAGCAAAATGAATAGATGGGATTTTTTTTAAAAGTTACATGAACTTGACGTATTCAGACTGCAAGTAGTTACGTGCACAAGGTATTTTTTCCAAAGTTGGTATAATAATTTGAAAAATTCCCTGTGATTTTAAGGCTTTTATTATATTCTGTAATTCATTTTAAACAGTAACTGCTATCTTTAAGGAGGAAATTTTGTACCATATTAAAAAAACATGCAAAGCGTAGAGCCATTATAAATGAATTTTCTTTTTCAGGTCATACATGTTAGAAAACTTCTTCTTTGCAATTGCTTTGGGTGCTGATAAAACCCACTGATTTCAATGAAATTATCTATAGCAGGTCGATGCATTTTTTTCCCCAAAACATTCTAGCATATCCATGGCCTGCTTGCATTTAATAGATGTCTATTTTTGTTTTGACATTGATCTAGAATACAGCTGGTTAGAAAAAATGTGAATATAGAAGATATTTAAGGAACACAATTTTCACATACCTTGTTGTAAAAACTAACAAAATAATGTTTGGGAGGTTTTCCAATGAAATTTAAATTAACTAAATGTTTCAACAGACATTGTTATATTTTTTAGCATGTACATTAAAAGCCTTCTTAGTATGATACTATCTGCTAATTAATTCTGCCCATTATCAGTGTTTTTCTCCTGTATAAAATTAGGCCTGTCTACAAAGTCTAATTCATCAAAAATACTGTGAAAAAAGCCTATGGAAGACTTGAGATTGGAGTCCAAATGTTATCAAGATAGTAAGGACTGACAATTTTATTTCCTCTTGTAAGAAAAGGCAGAAATGAGCTTAGCCTGTTGATGATAGGAGAACTGAATTTAATGCAGATGTGGTTGTTAGGGATCAGTCATCCTTTAGCAATTAAGCATTCTGTGTAAGATAAGAATTAATCCTAAATAAAACATTACTAATATTAAAATCCTAAGTTATTACTTATTGTTGTAAATATGACTTAGACATTCCTGTCACCTAGTAAGATGAAGAAGAAGCTTTAAAGCTTATTTTGCCTGTGTTATGAAACTTTATTATGAATACACAAAGGCACACAGGAAACAGTTGTGCTGATATGAGCTGTGCTTTACTAAATGTCCTTCAGATTCCAGTCTAACTTTTTAAGAGGCAAACAAAATTAACTTGAAAACCACTGCATCTATTTCCTTTTGTCCAGTGTTTCCCGTATTGTTTGAAGAAAACAAATGCAGGGGGAAGTGAATAAAATACATTTTGCTGACTGTTGTGTAGCAGCTGTGTGTGATGTAAATTGGGGAAGGAGTGAAGACCTCTTGGAGGATGCCATTTAAAAGGAAGTTTGAGTGTGTAAGAATGACCTAGAAACTGGGAAGTAAAATTTGATTTGAAATTTTAGGAATTCCATCCCATATATTTACTTTTATGTGCCATAAAATACCTACTTGTATGTAAATCATGAAATATAAAAATTGTTTTCAGATAATTATTATTCATTCTATGCTCTCTGAGTGGAGAAAATATTGGTTTTGTGCTTAATTATTGCAACATTTTTAGTCTTCTGAACAATGTAAAGCATGCATTTAAAATTAAGTAGTCTATTTGTAAAGTAACCGTTCCTCTGTTTCAGGATGCTAGCATCTAGCAACTTATTTAAAAAAACGAAAATTCCTAACTTCATTCAGATAGTAACAGATTCCCTTTCATTGTTTCAGGAGAGTGATATGTTCAATTAAAAATACATCCCTATTTTATAACCCTGATGTCAAACACAGGCATCATCTGTGTGTTCTTCCCGTCTCCTGTTTGAAACCCCACATTTTCCTAACATCGTAATGCAACGTATACAGACAGCTCTAAAATGAGCTGCAGACAATGAAGTAGCAGCTTTTAAAATCTCACGGGGTGAGATCCAAGTGAGAGAGAGAAGCGAAATGGGACTGCTAGCAACATAGAGACTTCAGCTCACAAAGAAAGTTTTGTGTTCAAGAAAGATGTCCTGTGGACATCGTTAGACCATTATTAGCAGAATACAGTTACCAAGTAAAGGCCAGAGAACGTAGAGGATTCAAGCATGAATGTTAGATCAAAGCTAAGTTTCCTTAACATACCTGCAGTTAAAAAGACTTTCTAACTATGGAAGAAGGAAGTTTGGAGCCGCAGAAGCACAAAACCTGTCTAGTGATAACTTGGATAATGTTTGAGATTGTTCTCAACAGTGAGGAGGAAAAAACACCATGAAGCCTGATCCATGTTGAATTTTTCCTCCAAGTGCTCTTCAATTTGTAAAAAATTTATTTATTATTTGGAATATTGGGGTTTCTGAGTGAGAGTTTCAGTAGGAAGCAAGGAAGGGAACCATGAACAGACACCATTAAAGATTTATCCATATACAGAGGTGTAGTCAAGGCACGTGTCTTAAAGACAACTGAGATAATGGTCTCAAGTATCCAAATAGTTGCTTTAATTTTACAGTATTATTACAACTGCAGAAAACACGTAATTTCAGTGAAGTGAAAAAAACCAATGGTGCTATTGCTGTGCTCCAGCTGAGGTGTACGCGGCATTTAAAAGATTAAGTGTGGAGCCAAAGCTGTCATTTTCATCATAAAAATGTACCGGCTTTGCCTAGTTAAAACCCGTTAGTTGGCTGAATTCTTGGATGCCGGTTATGTTTCAGGAAGTTATTTCTGAATGTCAAGCACTTGCTTGGGCAGGCTAATTTCTCTTATAAATTTCTCAAGGTTAGTGAGGCCATCCTGTGTTTCTCACGAGTGCTTTGCCAGTTCTCGTGCAGTGTGGAGACAGACAGAAGTATCGGAGACAGACGCTATTTTAAAATATTTTTTTTCTAATGTGTCTGTTTTTGTTTAGATTAGATATTGATTTACTTATTTAGTAAACTGGTATAAAACAGTTTGTGTAACATGATTGTCGAGGGAAGTATTGCCAAAGACATGACTATATCATTTCCCACTGATCTAGGAGACAATTGTTTAGTACCAGGGGTTTTAAGGGGCCGTAAGCAATGGTGTGTTGCTAGAGCAGGAGTTTCTTCATGTTATTATCTTCAAAGGATGTCTCTTTTCATTTACAAGAGAAATTGAGGGGGATATTAACCAAGAGACTGGATTTCCAGGGCTCATTTTATTATTTAAATATATAACAAAGGTAATTCAATATGCAGATCTGAAGAGAGCTTTACTTTGGTCCTCCTTCCCTGTGCTCGGTGTTATGCTGGGATCTGACTTGCACTCAAGTAAAGCTGAACTTTTTGCTGGTGTTTGCAGCAGACTAATAAGTCTCTTCTGGGACACATCTGGTTAGCTCTCATTAAAGAACTGCTACCTGGTCCTTCCCAACCACGTGGTGACACGTGGCAGGACAGCTGCAGAATAGCATAACACCTTCCTGGGCGAGTTGTAGGGGAGGAAAGGAGATCGTGTCTCTTCCATCCGAAGTCGCCTTTCTTCATGGCAGATTATGAAATAAGTGCCTAGATATACAGGAACTACCTGTATTTCTAAATTGCTTTTTAAAGGATTGCTGTGGTGATAGCCAAGAATGAGGATAAACATCCATCTTTGGGTCAAACTTTTGCTGTTAATATGGTTTATGGAATTCTCTGAACTTGTTCTCCAGAAGGCAGGATAACACTGATACTGTCATGTTCCTGTTAATGTGTTTCATGCTTACCTTATTAAATTTGCATATTGTAGCATGTGCAACATTTTTGCAAGGTCCATTTTATAAGCCAAAGCTGATTCAATGTATACAATACAGAAATAATTGATTAGATTTAAATCTAAATCTGACAACTTTGAGGTCATTCACAGGGCTTTTTTCATCTGTTAATGACCTTTGGTTCCTGAAAGAACTAACTGTGGTAAGTGTTTTCAGAGGAAAAACAGTGAAGTTACATTATTGGGGTGGATTTTGTTGTTGTTTGGTTTTGGGTGGTTGTTTTTTTAATAAGGTGAGTAATGTGATGCCTGCACAAAGCACTCATTTTTCATTGAACTATTACGGAGAAAAGTGCAGGTGGACCATACAAGTTAATGGTGGATGTTAAATATAGATGGTATCGTTTCAAATTAAGAGAGTTGTAAACCAACGCAAGTATGGCCTTTCAGAGGCACTGAAGAAGATAAGTATTTAAAAGTTTATACCTATAATTTGCCACATAAAGATTAACATTCACATGTAAATGACTATGGTGATTGTATTTCCATGTTAAAGTCTGTTGATATGACTTGGGTAAGAAATGGCATTCTCCCTTCAAGTGAATTTTCAATATTTCAGGAAATTTTATTTTCATGAAGAGTCAAACTTGAAAAATTTATGTCCCTGAACTCTATAAAGAAAAATTAATGAACTTAAAAATATCATTAGTGTGTGTGTTTGTGTGAATATACATTTCGTATTCTCATTGAAATTTAAACTTCCCTTTTTTCCTTAAAATGTGAAAGGCTTTGAAGTTTGAATTAACATCAGAATTCATGTGATCTAGCTTTTCTTTTAAAATCTAGAAGCAGGCTGTTTACCAAGTCAGCCTTGTACCATGAATGGAGTTCATTTAACCAAATTAACACTTCCTAGTGAAAAATGTTTGTTAAGAAATACGTAAAGAAGAAATATCATACTCTATGAAACCCAGGCTCTGTAGGCTGAGAAGGAAAGCTGACATCTGAAACAGTTGGAAGTATTTGGGTTTTGCAGTCAGAGTTGTTTAATTATCAATGGGATGCATTTCACTATATAGTTGTGAAGTTTGTTTGGAATTACCCTATCCTTATTTGCAAGTAAGGAAATACAACTAAAGAGAGGATGAAATAATCTTCATGTCAGTTAAGACAAGCATGGTAAGTAGGGGAATCATGTCTCCCCATAATGCAGCAGTTGTGTCCACTTTAGGGTTATCAAGTATGCAACAGAGCTACAGATGTCACATTTTTAGGTTCAGAAACCTGTTGTGAGTTCTCTCCTGTTGATTTGGGAGTAGTCTGATATTTGTCTTAAACTGCAATTTTTTTGTGACTGAAACAAAAGAAATATTTGATGTAAAGTGTGCAAAAGGGTTTTTTTATGTCTTTTAAACATGGCAAAAACATGAGGAGTCTCTAAAATCCAGATGATGGCCAGCAGGAAGACAGGAAGAACTGACAGGTGTTTCTCAGTTGTGGCACATGTACCTCTGTGGACTCTCTGCAGAGTCTCAGTTCAGGAACTGCTGCTGTGCGTTTCATTTAAAAGACCGTCACCTACTTCTAGGTAAGTTCTCATTTTTGGATTCCAGATCTGCTGGAACAACTTTGTCCATTTCTTGTTCCTGCTCCAACTAGTCACAGATTCTTAAGCACTTGGCCTCACTAGGAGGGTAGCTACCTCCACACAGGGATTATTGAGCCCTGCCAAAAGAGTAAGGAGGTAACATTTGAGGAGTGTATGTCTGAGTTGTAGAGAGAAGTTTTTTGCACTAAGCCATATGGTCCTCCAGTCTCCTCTGCAACGAATATTTTTAACAAAATATCTGTTCTGGGTTTCTACAGACTGCAAGAAGCAATCTTCTGAAACACCAGAAGGAAATGCCCTTTCTTCTTGTCATTCTTGAAAAAGCAATAATGATGGAATAAAATGTGTAAAACATTATAATTTTATCTGTTGCTATTCTTGAGTAGTACCAGATTTCTTGCAGATTCTGTGTTATTGATAGGGAAACTGAGATGTGTTTTGAAGCCCAGAATATTACTTGTTCTAAGCCTTTACTTTGGTTTCTGAAAAGGGAGAAAAAAGAAGGAAAAATAGACTAGGTATCTCTGTAATTGCTTTCACACTTATCTGCAGATACCCTGAGTGCAAGTAATTTGGCAGAACTGCCAGGTTAGGTGAAGAAACAATAAACAGCTTTTGTTCCACTAGGCCAGACCCTTACAGCTAGTATGAATATGTGCAGCTAAAGCTAACAAACTGTAGCCGCACAGGCAGAACTACATCAACCTAGTGTCATTAAGGGAGACCCAGGTACACATACTGCGAAAAGGAGAACATGCTATTTCTTGTGTTTTGCATCTAGACGTCTACTTATCCTGTTATCAGTAGAGTTTAATGAGGGAAGATGTGGCCAGGATGAGTCTGTTCCATGCCTTGCATTCTCTAACTACTATGTTTGTGTGCCCATTAGGTGCCTGATTTGAAAATCCACTGGAACTTTTTTATTGAAAGCACAAGAATGTCTTTGTAGGCAGGACAAACTGGTGCTGAATGATATGCTCTAAACTGATTTCTTTGTTGACATATGGAAAAAAGACTTGAGCTCTTGAGCAGCGCAGATATGCAGGGAATGGATAATAAAGTGATGACAATTTTACTTAATTCTTCTTTAAATCGGAGAATTAAATGCTGAATGTATTATTCAAGAACATGATGTGGACTTGTAACACCTTGTGGAGGACTGCAGGTCCAAAAATCAATGGTGAAATTCCCTGGGATTGCACATGTCATAACGTTATTTGAAATGCCATTTAACATGCCATGCACCAACACCAGTGCAAGCTTTTAATGCGTCTCAGCACTGTAGTACTGGTGATTTGGAGGACAGCACTAGACATCGTTAATATTGCAGCAGATCTAAAAACAAAAACTAGACATAGGCAAAAAACACGTGTAATTTGACATTTTTAGTGGAAAATGTTTAATTTTCACATCTTGAAGCAACTTGTTAACAATAGTAATGAGAAGCAAGGTTCCTGTATTTGCATTTTTTCATTTATGTTTGTTGATTTAAAAAAACATCTCATCCTGAAATCATTGCCTTGCAAATTTCTTTAGGTCACTACCACTAAAATTACAACAAACCAATGGAATTATTAGAAGAATCATTTTTTATGGGAAGATAGGGAAATGTGGGCACATAACCTGTGGGAAGTTAATCATGATTATTTATTTGCTAATTGTTAGGATTTTTGCTTGTGTTCTTGTATTTATAAATTGAATTTGTGGCGATAGTTATGTTCAGTTTGTTAATGCATATCCAGCAAGTAGGCAGAAAAAAAGGGATACAGAAAAGTCATCTGTTGTATCTGACTCAGATATTTCAAACCATGGGATATTTTTATTATTTAAAGGTCACTTCCTGAAAGCTTTTATGAAATTTTAGTCACATCTGTTGTCAGTAATTGGCGCTGTGTAGTTTTATACTCCTCAATTCACTAAAGAGGTGGACGTTGGTGTTAAATCTGATGAACGTGTGCTTATTTCAGTAGGCAGTTCTAGGACAACGATTTGAACTATTTCAGAAGGAACAGAAAGTGCAGAGCAGTGGGCAGATGCTGCATAGGCTTTTTACAATCACCACTGAAAGGCACAAATTGGCATCTCTTAAACGACCATGTTACTTCCCATAGTGAGGGGTATAAACATATTAATGAGAACTGCCTTTGTATTTACACAGTCTAACACAAACTTTTGCTTTTATAGTGTTATGATCAATTTTGATGTGTAATAAGTGGAACAAACCCCTTTTTTCCCCATATTTTTTTCTCTATGATAAACAAAATCTCCGTTGGTTGAAACTAAATGTAGTCAGTATTTACAAAGAGATTCAAAGCTGTGCCACTCAAGTTATGTGTGTTTGCCACAAATAAGATCTTATAGGATAATAGAAGACTTCAAGAAAGATGTTGAATTGCATTTGCTGTAGTAAATACATTCATTTCTTCTCAGAAAAGAAGATTTAGGGTAGTTCTGTGTTCAGTCTTACAAGACGACACTAGAATCTAGTCTAAGAAAATAACATTTGCAAATGCTATATCTGCAGTAATTTTCTGATTGCTTCCAACAAGAAAAAAAAAAAGGGAGGGGGATTGAAAACAGAATAAAGCCTCAAACGAAAACGAATCATCACGCTTCTAAATCTTACAGATAGTGGTCTTGGTTCCTCCACAGGCTACTTAGGTGAGTTGGATTCTGCTTAGTTTGTTCAGGAATTCAGGGGAGAAAAGCAGTATAAAAATTTACAATAAAGTTGTCTGGGTAGAAAACTACTTTCCATGTCCATTAAAGATCTCTGTCTCGATAATAAATATTGGGTAAGAATCTGAATAGAACAAAATTAATTGAGGTGAACTACTTCTATCAATTTATGCTATGACCTTAGTCTTTAATAAGCAACTCCATGACAGCAGGATCTCATGGAAGATTCCATTGTATTAAATGATAATTTATCTTTAAAATGAGCTATCTTAAAAATGAGCAGAACCAGTTTATGGACAAGTACCCGAGTTTGTGGGATCTACGTGCTTGAAGGTACTCAAAACTTGTCTGGACAAGACCCTTGAACATCCTTATCTAACCTGGCATTAGCCCAGCTAGCAGGGGATGCACCAGATGACCTGTAAAGATCTCTTCCAGCCTACATTATTCTACGATCCTATACTAGTTCACTCTATCTCCACCTGTGTCTTTCTCTACCAAAAACATTGTACTGAGTTCAGTTAATATAGTATACACCAGTATAATTGTGTACTCTCTCCTTATCTTGACAGGTAACACACTGTATTGTATGGTTTTCATGGAAAAATAGGTTCTGCTGTGTGATATTTTTGAAAAATGTCCTCAGTCAAGCAAACAAAGCTAACCAGGCCTATCAAACTGGAATTAAATGTTAGGTACTGTTCATGGACAGAAAGCAGTATTATATAAAAGGCCGAATTGTTTACTGAAGGATCATAGAAGTTGCTGTAATTTAAAGCTTTTTGATTTTTTTGACAGTTACAGCTGTTAACATATTGATGCTGCTGAGATGGAAGAAAAACATATTTATGTGCTAAATGCAAATGTGACCTTAGAGCGAGGCCTGGTTTATTCTATCTTATTAAAAAAAAAAAAAAAAAGAAAAAAAAAAAAGAAGAAGAAAGAGAGAGGAGGGAAAAAGGAAGCCAGTATCTTCTGCTTTCAGGTTTGACAGTGTTTCCTAAATTCTGCTTGCTTATGTCTTCTCAGTGTCGAATCAAAACCCATTATTCATACTAACAATTTCCATTTCTGTTGTTTATTGGGAGAGACATGCTGATGTAATTACAGAGTAGGGAATGGGCACTTCTAATCCAGAGTGCTGTCCTTAAGTCATACCAGTGGCTATCCCAGCGTGAAGACAGCACAGACAATACAAGTGAAAATGTGATCCCATTATTTCTGCAGAGTGCTCTGAGGCATGGCATTAGAAAACACCACCATTCTTGCAAAGCCTGAACATCTCCAGTGTTACTAGCTCATCAGTCAGATCCGGTTTCATTTACTCACTAAGTCAACTAAAGTATCCTAGCTGGGAGCTCTTCAGAGAAATACTAAATTATGCTAACTTCAAATTTGACCTATCATAAATAATTAAGTAATGTAATTACTGAGGCTGTTTCCCTGGATGTGTTAACAGTAGGTTTAGCATTCCAATTTATAGGCAGCTCTAAATCTATGTCTGTTGAAGATGCTTTGATCAGTACACCCTCAGATAAAATTTACAGTGGCACAAGAATAACCTGATAAAGTAGGACAATAGTTTTTAAAAAAATAAATTAATACCAATGTTTACATGCTGAAAATATTGTAACCTGCGTGAAAGATCAAAGTAGTACATGTATTGCATTGAGATAATCTATTTTGTTTTTAATTTAGTAGTTTGAGAAGTTTTGTGTTTCATACTCTGTACAAAGTATAAATTTGTGTGACATCTGACAAGACTCTGGGATGCACCTCATCAGTTCCCATAGACTTGTGCATGTTCAGGTTCCCCAGGTGGTCCCAAACCTGATCTTCTCTTACAATGGGTGAGTCTTTGCTCCTCCAGTCCCCGTCTTGCAGGTCATCCCCTCAAGAGGTGAGGGAAGAGACACTGCCAGTGAAGACTGAGGCAAAGAAGTCATTCAGTACCTCAGCCTTCTCATCCGTTGTTGCCAGTTTGCCAGTTTTGCTCATCAAGTGAAGTAGGCTTTCTTTGACCTTCCTTTTCTGGCTGACATGCCTATAGAAGCCCTTCTTATTATTCTTTGCATCCCTTGCCAAGTTCAGCTCCAGCTGCGCCTTGGCATTCCTTCCCCCATCCCTACACAACTGGGTAGAATGCCTA
>NW_010515642.1:62194-63076 GCF_000687285.1 Phaethon lepturus
CCAGCTGCCTCCGATCTTGACGTCGCCAGTTAACTCACATGCATTGATGACCAGCAGGTGCAGTATGGCATCCCCTCTGGTACGGCTGTCTATTACCTGGCACAGGAAGTTATTACTCAGAGGAGCTTAATGCATTTATTTATAACAGTATTTTCCCTCTAATTATTATGTGATTGGGTTTTTTTTCCCCCAGTTTCCCCTTTGATTAGCAGCCCAGTTGACTTGGTTTGAGTTCTGTTGTTCAGAGAGGAGGAGAGAGACCTTGGTGTCTGCATACTTGTCAGCGAACTGCTTCACTTTTGTCAAGAAGGTGCAGTGGTGTCAGTGCTGTACCCCTTTTGAATCAGGCACTGACCTGGCCAATCTTTCATTTAAAGCAAAGCCAAACCAGTCCCGTCAATACTAACGACAGGATGTTTTGTCAAGGCAATTAAAGGCTGATAAAATAGAATAGATGATATAATTAATCTTCATTAAATCCACTGTCAGGACATGGCACGATACCTTTCAATCAGAACAATTTAGGTAAGTTTAAAGTTTAAATTCAATATTTAAACATTTAAGCAGATATGTGCTTCCAATCAGACAGACGTTGGCTGCCTGAATGAAGACTGTTGATGCCTTTGTGCAGGGTGGGATGGACAATCGGGCTAGTCCAGTGACTCTGTACCGTTGGAGTCAATTTCTGTTCGGTCTGTCAGGACACACGGAGAATCAGGAGAAGTACGAAGATACAAGCTACCGTATTTCTTTTGTGTGCTGTAATTTTAGGGTCAGGAACGTAACTTTTTCCATTCTAATTGAACATGTGGCTGTTGACATTTTAAGCTCTTTTCTGCCTTACGGCTCTACAGGCTGTTCTTGCCTTCCCTTCACTCTTTC
>NW_010515642.1:63107-77640 GCF_000687285.1 Phaethon lepturus
TCTGCTGTGTCTTAATGTCGTTAGGCTGCTTTCACCTTTAGGAAAGGTGAACTCTCTTAGGAAAGATTTTATGGTTTTCCATTATGGTTTGGGTGGGTGTTTTGGGGTGTGTGCTTGTCAGTTTAGGAGTGGGAGGGGAAGACTGTACTTACCGCTCAAGAATAAATACCCTACTTTCCCACTGACTGATTATCTAAAACCTCCAACAGGTTTGGCAGTCCCGGGCGTGGCACGCCACAAGGCAGTCCTCGCAACAGCTTGTTGCTGAGCGTAGCTGCTGCCCAGTGCCACCTTGCTTGGTGTGCCGGGTACGGCTGGTCACCTCAGTCGGTGGTTTCCTACCGGCGCCCTCGCCCTGGGCAGCCCTCAGAGGCTGGTCTTCCTGCAGAGGCCCCTGAGGGTCCTTCCCCTGCCCAGCATCGGGCTAACGTCGTGGCCTTCCTCCTTGTCACCACAGGGAAGGAGTCAGCCCACGGGATGTCCCAGTGCAAAGGCTGTGCTGGTGAGAGAGGGGAGTGCTGGGGCTCATTGCGTAGGGCCGGCTGACGGGCACACAGGAGGTGTGGGGGAGTGTGTCCGTGGGTCTCTTCTCTGCCCCGCTTGCTGCGTAAGCCTGTACACCCAGTCCAGCCCCACCTTCCCCTGCTCGAGCTTTCATGCTGTGGATTGCTCCTGCTGCAGAGAGGGAAAGGAGCCAGCCGTTCACAGTATGTCAGTCATACTTTCCCATCTTCTGACTGGTGGTGTTTGGCTGATTTGAGAGAGCATACGCAATGCAGTCTTGGAAGAGGGTGTGCGTGAGTGGGGGGAGCTGGCATGAGTGATTGCGTCCTAATGTCACCGTCGTTCTTCAGTATCCCCCAGACAGCAGTCGCTCTTCCTGCCTATACCAGCCGCTTACTCATTCACAGCGCAAATGTTCTTGTTTGCATGACAATGCTAATTGAAAGAGCTGTTCCAACTTCAGTAGCTGTTTGTTTGGTTATATCACAGGCAGTAACTTCTAACTTAATAAACCAAACAGACAAATGTTCAGGACTTACCACAGCAGCGTAGAAGTGTTTGGTTTTTTTCCCAGTGTGGCAACGTGAATCCAAAACAATCCCCATCTGCAGCCAGTCTGTAAATGTTCAGACAGGATGTTCTAATCGTCCTTGTCCCTGACTTCTGTAGAGTTAATTTAAATGAATGGTAGCGTAGTTAGAAAAGTGTAATTCTAGCAGATTCTATGATGAGTTATTGTACCCTCCTAATCTGTTTTTTACCTTCTTCATATCTTTTGAATATCAAATTCACAAAAAAAGTGATTGAATTCTTATTAACTATCAATATACTCATATTAATAAGCCATCCTAATGCAATAGCTGATTCTATTTAAAAGCTGTGATAAGTATGTACAAATTTTTTATCTGAAGCTGGGCTGGATACTCTGTACTAGAGGTTGTATGCATCAACGTACGCAGGAGAGCCACCAGCAAGAAGGTGTGACCTGCAGGGTTAGATTTATGAGGATTACGTGGCAGGTGGAGGAAAGCTTTGTGCCTTTTTCATTCTACAGATCCTTCTTCAAATCCCAGTGCTCTTTTAGTGCTGCATCTTTCTGTCATGTGGACTTCAGGCATTGATCACCTGCTATTTTACAGTATGAAATCCTCAATTCCAGTTACAGATTTAATCTCCTTTAGAAAAGAAATTTTGGCCAAGGATGTTTATGTTTGATTCAGCTGGTTTATTTCGGGTGGAAAGAGAGGAGGTGAGGACCTTGGGTCTAGAAATGGATGATGGCTACTTTGCAGTATTGTCAGCTACTGTGGGCATGTTTTGACCTTAAACCAGGTTAGAGATAAATCTTATTAGCAGTACTGATTTGCAAGCAGTAGTGAAAGCCAGAAAACTGATTTTCTCCGGTGTTACTGGAGCAGAAATTTCTACTTTATTCTTTTACAGCATGGTATTTGAAATACAGCTTTCTCATGCCAATGCACACATTTATTAATATTAAATCATACCAGAGGAGAAAGCATCTTTATGTTACATTAGCTGGACAGGCAATCTAAAAGTCTGGATGGTTTTATAGTGGGTACTTTCTGGAAAGCAGTGTCAGGGTTAATACTGTACAACCTGGTCTAGTATCTGTCACTTCTTAATGATTTGAATAGTACCTAGCATTTGAAATTTCTTAGTTGCTGCTGTTAGACAAAAAAAAGTGCTAAAAATGATCTTTTTTTTTAAAGGCCAATCATATTAACTTGCTGTCTCTGGGATTTTTTTGTAGTTACACCAAAGGTTTTTTATCCCATCTTCAGTTTCGTAGTGTTTAGCGCTGCCATCTGATAAACCAAGTAAGCACAGATGTTCCAGAGAGATATAAATATTTAATAAAAAAATTGCTATTCTGAGTAGTTTTCTATATGATTTGTGTAGATGCCACTGTGATTTGTGTAGATGTCATTGTTGTCTATTAGCTGTGCATTTGTTTGAAACTTATTGGAAGAATCTGGCAACAGGTGCTGTGTAATAAATGATGCCTATCTGCCAGACACCGTCAGATGCTAGGCACAGCCTGTTTGGGAAAGGTGAGTTTTTTTAAGGAACTTTCCACTTTTTCTTTACCACGTATTGTCCTTGCTGAATGTATGAGAACTACAGCAGAACGATGATGTGGATGCTTTGAGGAGAGTCTCGTGTTATGATTTATCACATATATGTACTGTGATTCGAGGAACTATTTGTCCATGTACTGAATACTGAGATCAGTTTAACGGCTTTAGTTCCAGCATGTTTGCGTGCTGCTAAGATCCTGTGTCGGGGCCACAGGGAGCAAGCGCGGACACTGGCTTTTCATAGATCCTCCTTTGACGCGAGTCGCTCTGTGTGTGCGGGCGGTATCCTCCCGCTGGCCTGGGGGATCTTGCTGTGGTTCTGCCTTCCAGCCCTTTCCCGGGAGCGGCGGCAGTGCCGCGCTCGGCCGGGGCGAGCTGGGTCTGCCCGGTGGCACGTTGCCCGGGCGAGGAGCACCAGGGAGGGACGGCGGCTCTGAGGGCTGCTGACCCTGCCGCTTCCCGAGATGCGCAGTTCATGATGGCCCTGTCAGCAAGGTTGTTTCTCTACAGTCATTTAAAGCCAAGTTTTTCCCTCACAGATCCACCAACAATTCATCCATACCTGGGTGATTGAATACTGTTACCTTAACTTTGTGTAACCAGACAGCCAGGTTTCTGAGGCAACTTCAGAAGTCCCAAATGAGGTGTTCAGCTCTCTGATACGCCTGTGTAACTATCACTTTGGGTATTGTTCCAGCTTGCATGGGTAGACCATTATCTGTGCTTACATAAACTGATAAACACATTCTTGCTCTTTTTCAAGTGTAACTCTGTGTAACTTTAAAAAATCAGCAAAGACAACACCCTATGTGTTGTCCCCCCCTCCCCCAATTAAACCTCTTGCATTTAAATAGTGGAACTGAGTCGCAGGTTAACAGGTTTGGAAATTTTCTAAATATTTTTACATGCACAACAGAATTCCAATGCAAATGCAGTTGATTTGAGAGAAATAATTAGTGTGCCAAAGATGTGATGACGACTGAGAGAGCACAATGAAATATTCCAACTTCCATTAGAAAATAATGACCCTTCTTGGCTGAGTGAAAGTGTTTTAATTAAATACCAACAATTCATAGTAATCAGTGAACCTATTAGCCATGAAATTTGATTCTTTCATCATGGAGTGTTCACTTACGTATTTCAGACAAAAAAGAATATGCATATCATTTCAAGCCTAACATTGTGTACTGTTTTGAAATACTACTGTAGCATTTCTGTGGCTTAGGAAAGTCAAGCCTTAAACACTTTTTCAGAAAAAGTTGCCGCATGATTGACAGGAATCAGTAGTTAACAGTGCTGTTCTTTATGTCAGCAGTCTGATACTTCAGTGGAAGCTTGACTGGCTCCAATTTGTTGTCTGATCAGCAATAGAAAAGCAATTGCGTCTTCCTTGATTGCTTCCATCTCTTATTGGGGGCTTTTACTATATATCAGGGAAACTAAATGGGAAAATATCCTTAATGGAGTAAAATTATTTTCAGAAATGAAAATTATTTGCATGAATTATATTCTAGTCTTGTTAAGAACATTTTGGGAAAAAAAAAGGACTTTTTACTCTATTGCCAACAGGGAAGCAGGTAATAGGGCCTTTCAGAGACAGACTTGTAGTAAAAAAAAAAAAGGGGGGGTTCTATAATTCTATTTTGCATAAAAAGTTATTTATATGCTAGAAGCCCAGCCCTGTTTTATGTACAGAGATACACCCTTTATTTGCCTGCAGAATCATTGTAAGATTTAACTGTTGTGTGACCTCTTTTGTGGCAAAGTTAAAATAATGCAAATGGCAAGCTTTCACTTGCAAGCCTTAAGTTGTTGGTACGTGGTGTTCATATGTTTTGAAAATGTTTCAGACACAAATGGGGCACTTGCATACAGATCGGTCATCACAGATGGTTAGTGGAAGTGAGGCATGGGCAGCGTTTATAATTGAGCAGCTTTGGGTCTGAGTCTATTCCCACTGAAATGGAAAAGAAAACAATTACAGTTTGCTTACACAAAGAAGAATCATGGTGGGGAGCTACAGTGTGACACAAGGAAGGTGCAAAGGGAGTTGAGTGCATTTTCTGCTTCTACGACTGTGTTATGTCAGGAGAGTAACTGAACTAAGGACATGTTCAGTAATTTGCGGTTCTCTAACTGTGAAAAGATAACGCTCTAGAATTTTGTGTTGAAGTGCAAGGTAAGGTTTTCTGAAGCAGCAGGGTCTTCACCTGCTTTCGTCTTGGTGAATGACTTGATTTTTCAGCGGTTGTGTAGTGGAGCAGCTGCAGTTCTACAATTCTCACACGAGAGACTTTTTCCCTTGCCACAATGAATTTGTATTTTGTTCATTAGCTGCCAGGAGCTCTAATTTACCTCCTTGAGACACGACGCAATGTCCTTTAAAAACAATGATCGTTTCTCCTTTCACTGCTGAATCTCTATCACCTTCAGTTACCTGCAAAGGTATCCAACTTCAGAAGCTTTAATAGTATCATTAAAGTTGGTTGTGTCAGGAACACAGGAAAAATACATTGAAAATTTGCTCAGAGTTTTCAGATCAGGAGTCGTGGTATTGACTAAATAGCCATTTTCCACCAAAACTTTCTTCCTGTGTAGTGTTGTATTATATCACCTTTCATATTAAGGTCTCCAGGCTTCTTAAAGGACTGAGATGATTGTCCTTTTAAAAACAAACATGAAAGGGAATTGATTTTTCCTACTTTCTTCAGGGATTTTTCATTTTTAGCTCTACTTCTAGTCAGACGTCAGACATTAGATCTATTTGTTCTTTGCATCCAGTTTATTGAAATTACATCTAGAAATCTGAAAATTTAGAAAGTTTTGAGCACCTGGAATAGTGGTCTAAAAGGATGTCATTATAGAACGGTTATTGCAATTTTCCATCTCTCCTGCAGGCTGCCCTGTTGAATGTACATAAGAGGGAGTCCACAGAAAGTTTCTGGTGATGTCATCAGATCATGATGATACTTTTTTTTTAATATAACCTCCCTGAATCTGCTAGTGTACCTGTAGCTGGTTTAAATGCATTCGGGGAAGGTATTACGTCTTCCATTAAGTGTCACTCCATTCTAACTTCTGGTAAGCCATGTATTTTTGTATTTAATGCTTTCTATTCCAATGAAGATACATTAATGAGACAAATATGGTATACTAGGACAATGCTTTAAACTTTTAATGATTTTTTTTAAGAAAAGTAGAGCTTCATCTCACACAAGTCCTTAGATTAACCTATAAAATTTTCTTGAATACCACCACTTTTAATTGTGACACTTTTTGAAGGTGATGGATAATTCTGTTGTGTGTAAGAATACGATTTTTTAAAAATAACCTAGAAAACTAGAAAAGCAGCACTGAATTAAAAACAAAACCAAAAACGCTTCAGTAAATATAGCTGCCTAGAATTCAGGTGAATGTGTCGTCTGTTCTGTGTGAGTAACGGATGTCACTTTGAGCATCACCATGTTGAATTCTGTGGTTGTACAATTGTTGCCTTCAGATTTGCATTTGAGGTTATTGTAAGTGCATTAATAACTCATCACTGAAATAAATAGTGTGATACTTTGTAGGCCTTTGGTCCTGCCTCTACCATCAAAACACTACGTAATAAAAGCCAACTTCTAGAAAGAATACTGAAAAAGGTTGTAATTTGCTCTTCTAAAAAAGGTCACAGAAAAGGACAGCAAAGTAGGCCATCATTTTGCATTGCATTTTGAGATATTTGAAATGTTTGTATGAAGAAAGGATAGCTCAGCGTAACATCACTTCAGCTTTTTAAATTTAGTTTCAGAAAAAAATAGCATTTTTGATAAAAATACTTCTTAATTAATTTGTCAAGTTCAGATTTTCTATACAACCAAAATATGTGGGTTTTTTTTTTTCTTGCTATTGTATTTATTGTATCATATTTACCAAAATGTGAAAAACAGGTCCATATTGTACAGACAGTGAGGGAGACAAAGTGCAGGACACAAAATAATCAAAAAACTCATTATCTGGAAAAATGTAAATACACGGCATCTTTAATGCATAAAAAAGTTGTTTTGTGTTCCTAAGGCCATTAGATCTTAAGGCCTAATGATTTAGCTTCCTGCATAGAATCATCAGACTTCAATATTGGTATTCCCTTTCAACTCTGGAAGATTCCCTCTCTAATTTCCATATTAGTATTTGGTAAATACAGCATTTAACATTCAGTATGCTGTAAAGATAAGAAAGGGTTGGAAACAGCTCTGAGGAAACTAGGATATTTATATGGCCACAGACGTATCACTGGAATAAAATTGACATCATCAGGAAAAAATAGTGAGCTTTGAAATATTGGCATAACATATCAAATCGAGAGATTGCTTTCAAAAATGCAAATTAATAATCAATGGGAAAATTACATTTAACTCCATGGGAGTGGAACACAGTCATGTGGGTGCACACCTTATCAGCATGAGTTTACAGTGCAAAAATGTGCACTCTGGATTGTGTCTGCTCTGAAGAAGATGCCAATAGTCTGCATGTGTATGATCCTTTCAACTGCATCTAGAAACCTGAAGACCTTTCTAACTGCGATGTTATATCTGACCATCATGTTATATTGGGAGATTGAAAGGCATTCAGAGGGAAATAACAATTATAGGGGAATAGAAGGATTTCACTTAAAATGAATGACTAAGCCTATGTGTTTATATGTTCATATATATTCATATCATAAGTGATAATATTTTGAGCTACGTTTTTGTAAAATTCTTACCAAAATATTTTTGATCCATACCAGAAATCTTACCCTGGTATAAATGGTCATAGTAATAGTGATGTCTGGAGTTAGGGAACCTTAACATTCTAGTAGTAGAAGAATATAAGTATCAAAATAATATAACAATATAACAATACTAGTAAAAAATTACTAATTACATAACATTCTAGTAGTAGAACAGTATAAGTATCAAAATAACATAACGGTATAACAATACTAGTAAAAAATTACTAATTACTACCAATAGTGGAAAAATGCAGGCTGAGTATCAAGAAAAACTTCCCGAGGGGAAGGTTGCTGGAATGTCTTCCTGAGAAATTAAAATACCTGTTCTTTACAACACTTAAGACTTCCTTAAGATTAAATATTTCTAATTGGAAATAATCTTTGTACGTAACGTGGTAAAATATATCATGTAATGATAGTAGTAAATATTGACACCCACTAAAAAAAAAATCATGCATCCTCCAGTGTATTGTTTATCTGATTCATTAAGAAAAAACACGTGTACAAATGTATATTGGCATACAAAGAACATGAGGAGAGAGCAGACAGAGAAACGTAAGGATAAAAGAAACATTTGCTGCCTGTTAAGCTCCTGGAGTTTAAACTGCTTCTATGCTTCCATGAAAGAGAGAGGATGATGACACAAAACAGAATAGCAAAATGTGCATGTTACCCTTCTTTATATACAATTGTAAAGGTAAACCAAGGGCAATCAAAGACTCTGTCTTGGATATTATAATTTGGCTTTAAATTCAGATGTGGAGGAGAACAATTTCCTTGGCTTAGTGCACCTGTAAATTCTTCTGTGTTCTCACTTCAGACATCATGCTGAAAAGTAAGTAGTTAAAAGAAGTGGCTTCAAATTTTTGCATCCTAACGGGTTTTCTGAAGTTTTATTTCTATCGTATCACTGAGGATGTTCCTAAAGAGAACTGGTATTTGATCAATAAAACGTTTACTGAATACACTTTAAACTGAAGTTATACTGTTGCCGGAAAAGGAACGCATTTGGAGCTAAATTAATAATTAATATTAGCTAAAATTAATAAATATTTTAACAGGCATAATGCAGAGGGCTGTATAGGAAAACAGGAATTTCCTATTTTAAAGTCTGCCTACAGTCAGTCAATTACGATTGCTTAACTTTCAGTTGTGAATTTGATTTGCCATATGGCATGGGAATAAGAGAACCAGGCTTGCCACAGGAAGACAGTATTGATATGCAAAATAAAATGGAAAATTAGAATTCCTTCCCAGACCACTGTAAAGAGCGCGTTAGATGTTGACTTGAGACTCAGTTGCAGCAGGCAAGTGTACAAATTCCATTTAATGTGGGTTTCATTCTTTCAAACCATGACTTGCAGCCTGCTGACGCTGTTAGAAAGAACACTAATGCTTTTTGTTTGTTTTTGTTGTCGGGTGGTTGGTTTGTTCCTGGTTTTTCTCAGCTATGTCTTCCCAAGCTGACACAAAGAGTCCAAATGATGGTATTTTTGCCTGTCTGTATAACTAACCTTAACTGCTCTAGTATGGAAGTAATTTTTTCAGGGGTTTTTAAACCCCGGTTTTCTGATCTTTTTTTCTAAGTAATTAAAGATGGAGTGGTTTATGAAAATAAAAGGACAAATTTTGTTCTGGTGGGACAAATACATTGTGTGGATACACATCCATCCTATGAAGTCATGCTTTTTTTAATGGAGACTAGATCTTAGCTCCATTTAATTAACCACACTGCACAGAGAATCCTACATTTAGAAAAACAAAACAACAAAAAACATATGCACTGATAATACGCATCAAAGGAGTTTTGTTGATAATCCACTCTATTCCTGTCTTTTGAGTATATGATGATTCTGAGCTACGTACAGAAGAAAACTTTAAAACTCTGGGAAGCTACGAATGAATGGAGGTGTCTGGACGTGGCAAAACCTTTGTCAGTCCTGGTACGTTCTGTTATGAGCCTTATGTTTGTCAGCTTTCTGGTGTCTCGGCATGAGCTGTGCCGGACAAACCTAACGTGATGGATGAGTTCAGTTTTGGCTGGATCAGACTGTCTGCCTGAACCAGTCCATTTGGAGTATTCCCCTAAAAATTAATTTCCACTCCTACACTTGAGATTTTTAGCATGGAAGTTGACTGCAGTGTAAAACAGGAGTAAGCAGAAGGCCTTATGGCTGGCAGGTTGGTTGGACGCATAGCCTCTGATGCACTGTTCTCCGGTGTAAAAATTTTGTAGATCTCTTCACGTACTCCAAAGCTCTGCATAGCGAAATTAAACCTGCAGACAAGGGTTATGTTCTTAGTTGCATTCCAAAGATAATAGATTGAAAATCCTTTTTTTCAAATATACTCAAACTTGCAAATCCTTAAGTGTAGAAGGAAGAGTTCTAAACCAAAACGTATTGGATCTACTGTCTTTGAAACTGGGAATTCTGTTGCGGTATTTATTATACAATATCTGACTTTATAAAAAGAGCTGAAACAGCTTTTAGGTTTATAAATATGTCAATGTTATAAAAATGTGCTGGTAGTTGCAAAGTTTCTGTATTAGCAAGCAAATACATTTGATTAAGTGACCATCTGGTAAAACGTTTGTTACCAGTGAAAATACTGAATTTTGGATTTTGCATGTGCCAAGTAAAATGTGGGTAAGAGTTATAGTTGCATAAATTGAGTGGGCAGTAATTGGACCATATACCTTTCAAGCCTACTCCTAGCAATCTAAATAAATACTGTTATTCTTGAAGCCATTTTGCTTAGATAATCCACTCCATCTACAGTCAATTGTTTTACCACGTTGTAAAATTTCTGTGAAGAGTGATTTGACTTTGTGTATTTGCATCTGTACAAGGCTGGATGGCTTGATTTTTGGTAGTATTAGCACAGAAATAATTAGGCCTTGTATTCCATGCATAAACCATGGCTTGAGTCAGCCCCGTTGTCATACACATGAGACCTCAGTGTCATGGCATTTGGAAAGGATCTCGCCGATGTGGTGAAGTGACTCACGGATAAGAAAGGTGTGCAGTTTGGGCTACCGTATTGGCCTTCCTAGAGCTCCCCTGCTGCTATGGCTCTTGTTGCCTGGCATGCTAATAATAAGAAATTCAATAATAATTTCAAAAATTGTCAGAGAAAAAGATCAATATTTTGTTGCTGTGACTTTAGTTCATTGAGAACTGTAGGAGCATAACATGTTCGCTGGTTTTGCCATTAATGCATCAATGGCTGTGTAGAATGCAGTTGTGTTTTTCTCTCATAGCCCCTGGAGCACCTGTAGCCTTTCCAAGAAACCTGCAGCATTCATTTGTAAGATATCAGCATGTCAAAAGGTAAAATATTTAAAATAGGAAATGTCACAATATGCTGTTTTAATATTTCTAAAAATTTAACCTGGAACCCATATTTGTTCTTATTCCTTTTTTATTTATTGCTGTTTTGAACAACGTGGTAAGGTTTTTGAGGGCTACTATTGTATTCCTATAAGGTGAAAATATTGAAAAGCTTTAATATTTGTCCTGCGTTGTATTATGAGTTGATACCTGTGGGAGAGTGGGAAGACTAGATATCGCTACTATGTTCAGTTTTATCTTTGATCCCGACCACTTTTGAAGTGTGATCACCAGAGGTGAAAACTAAATTGTTTTTACAGCAAGAGCCATTCTAATGCAGGGAACGCAATACCAGTTGTTCTGCTCATAATTTACCATGTGCATCACTGTGTCTTCATTTCATATACTCTTGGAATAAGTAATGAAGTGATGGTTATTTTATAACTCCATCTCCTTCTCCCTGACATTAAATATTGAAGCTACAAGCCCTTTCTGAGAATAATGAGATGAGGAGCTTAGAGTTGTTTCTTCAATAAACAAAACACTGCAGTAAATATGAATTAATCAGAATTCTATTGATTCCATTTATAAATTAGAGGAAACTTGTAGGAAAGGTTTTTTGTCAACACTCTGCTTCATGAACATCCTATAACACTTTTTAAAATTGTTATGAAATTGCTGGCAATAGTTGCCTGTGGGTTGCTGAACTTAGCTGTTATTCAAAGTCAAAGATCCTGTAAGCAAGTAAGAAGAAAGCTGAAGAAAAGACATGGCCATTAAATAGGTTCTTTAAAAATGTGAAAGGAATGATGAATAGATGCGTTTTATTTCCCACTGCTAAAAATGCAATTCTTCCTTTCCTGTTATAAGTGTTACAAGTCTGTAATTTCTGTTATTTTTCTTTAAGTGGAGGATGATGATAGAATACCTTTCCCTTGTGTTTCTGGTGCGATTTTATTGTAAATGTTCAAAATAAGGTCTTTGGTTTTATTATGGCCAAGCTATACTGTCTGACTTGGAAGTGTGTCTTTTCATATACTCTGATGATCAATCCCAGGGCTGAATCTGGGGAAGAACCTAGATGAACATCTTGTAGCATACAAAACAATGTTGCCTATATTTGGAAATGTGTTGCTTGCTGTGAACCAGAGTGGATTGTGCAGTCAGTGCATTACACCATGATGTATGGGGGTTTGCCCGTTGCACATCAGCTGGGGGCCATTGCAACTGTCCGTCTGGCCAGCCAGCTGTCCAGATGCCTTCACTACACTCGCTGCGTGGTTTTAAGTGGGCAAGAAAATCACTGCAGAGAGGGCCAAGAGCTATTCCAGCTTACTGTGACACTTCAAAGCGCAAACACATTGAAACGCTATGCCACCGTGTTACCTGATGTATGACTTCATCACCAACAACTGCGGACTACATACATTAACTCAAATGTCTGCTACAAATAAGCAAAATTTACGTGAGATCCAATGAGATCTCAAGCATTGTACTGTGGTGCTTCTTGGGTCCTTGTGCTGCTCCTTGTCGTCTTTGGGTCAGGACCACCTCTTTTGTTTTCTCTCCTTTGAGCCCATCAACATTATAAGCTCCTGGTTTAAACTAATTTTTATCCTGTCCGGTCAATGTCTCCCCCAACCAGCTGACTCACTTCACATTTTCCTCCATTTATTGCAGTCTTCTGGCTGCCTCAATCTAGTTCATGTTATCACTGAATTCGGTTAAAAGCCCAAACACATCCTTTGTTAGAAGGTCTGCTTTGCCTCTTCTTCTTGTTTAGCAAACATATGACCAGGTTATTCTGGGGGCTGCAGTATTTCTAAATAACAGTATCTCCCGTTGCAGTACAGTATGATGAAATTTGTGACATTCTGCAAACACTGTTAGGGATCTTTAACACCAATATTGGTGGTTTGGGGTTTTTTAATTGTATTCATTGCAACATTTGTAATGAAGGAAACACATCAGATTAATGTTCATTAAAAGCAGTATTTTACTTTTGGATAATATATCTCAAATTATGTAAAAAAATCACACTCTCCAGGTGCAGTGAAGTACATTGGGTCAAATTACATGTATTTTGCTATCACTTCGAATTAGAATTATAGGATACTTTCTAATGACATCCCTATGTATTTTATCTTTTATGATATGATGGTATATGTACATATACCATTCAGATACTTTAAGATATCATCAGTCAGAATTTCCAGAAATAGAGGGTTTTGGCGGCAACTGCTGACAAAGTGCTTGATAGTGCCCTTCTAGAAAACCGTGCTAATGAAGATCTTCCAGTTTACAAATATGCATGTTTTTCCAAAATATACGCTCTACAGGATGACTACAGGATGCATAAGATCAAATATAAAGTAGACACCTGCACAAATATAAATTAAAATAATCTGCTTGTGAAAGCAGTATGTGGGTGGGTGGGTGTTTGTTTGTGTGAGAAGTCCCTGGAAGGAGAATTTCAAGCAGGTGGGAATGTGGTGGGCAGAAGAATGAAGGACCTTGCAGCTTTTCTGGGGAGAGAGAAAGGGAAAAAAAAAAAAAACAAAACACCCAACAAAACAAAAGAACAAGACATTGCGACTAATTGAAGTGTGATGTTCCATAGCAGTCGATTCTGTGTCAATTTAGATAATTATGAGTAAGCTTAGATGGGGAAGTCCTTGCCTCCGCCCTAGTGATGCCCCAGGTGGTTTGTGCTGTGCATCTGCTTAGCAAGCCCAGGCCCTTTGTGTTGGTGCGTTTCATTCACGGGCCAGGCTGGAGTGTGATGTCTGCAAGATAAAATGCATCGCTTTTAAGTCCTTTAGGCCTAGTTGCAGTACAGTTGCAATACGTTCGTTGTTCTTTAATTACCATTTAAGCTTTCTTCAAGATGTAATGTTATACTGTGTAGCTACTTCTCTGTAAAGAATAGAGACAAAGCCAAAAAGTCTCCGTAGCGTTTTCTAGCCAGATGAGCAGGAGTGCTTACTTCAGACAGAATATCGCTTTTTTTGATACTGATATATTAAGAGTAGTTTCATTGTTTATCTGTTGCCATTGGAAAGCTTCCAGCTTGCTTTCTCCCGCTTAAGCGACGCTACAAAGCGATCCTCTGGAAATACAGAGCTCTAAACAGCAGACTTTGCGGCAGGAGGGACCTCGTAACTCACCTGAAAGCTCACGCCTCAGAAGTTACGGTCTGTGGGCTCACTGGCGAGCGGAGACTAATGAACTGGAAGGCTCCGTCTGCCGGCAGCGTGCGGCTTCTCGGCCGCCTCCGCTGAAAGGACGTGGACTTCGCTTACACACGGTGTCGTGTGTTTGGATCGGGTCGTAAAATGTGCTTTATCTTCTGTGAATGCTACTTTAAGTTTTGTTTGGCTGAGAAATAAGATTGAGTTGAATGGCTAAAAAGTGGAAAGCTATTGACTGCTGTTGCTTTCAGTAAACGGTGCTGGTATAGAAAGAGCTTCACTTTTTATAGGGTTGTAGTAATAAAAATATGTCAAAATAACGAAGGTAAAGAGATTTGAGATTTTCAAGAAAAGGATCTCCAAAAATGGATATTTTCTAGTCCTTTCAAAAACCTGCCTCTGAGTAGAGACGTGCTAACCTTTTTCGTAAATACCGGATTTATAAGTGGTTCTTTGGGCCTTTTTTAAGCTTACTTTAAGAGTCAAATGTGTCTAGTCTTCCTTGATGCTAATCCTATGAAACTGCAGAAAAAAGAATTGATTTTCTGTATCGATGTGGCTATTTCTGCCCAGGCTATAGAGGGAGGACATGTTTTTTATTGATTTGGCCCTGAACTTCCCTGACTCTTGATGAGCACAAATGAAAGAACCGCT
>NW_010515642.1:77671-82219 GCF_000687285.1 Phaethon lepturus
GAGTTAGTCAGCAAGGGAACTAGTACCACTGCCTTGGCCAGATTCTTTTGTTTCTTCACTGTATGAATTATACATTGGGTTACCATCACAGTAATTAGAACAGGATTCAGCTATTAATGTATGACCTGTAGTCAGCGGGTTGTGCCTTGGAGTGCTTGAATCTCTGCATAATGGTAAAAGAAGAGATTTATAATATAATTATAGAGGAAGGTTGACAGCACTGAAACCTTTAACAGTACTGGAAGTGCTTGTGTGTCCAGAGGATGTTCTGCTGCTTTCTCTCAGAACAAATGAAAAGGGATTCAAGAGGAACATGCATGAGGAACTAGCTGATGTTTAAAGCTATGTTAGGGCAGATTTGTGGAATATTTTCCTGCCCTCTGACAGAAAGCAGCTGGGGTGCTCAGGGCTTTTAAAATTCTGGATGCTTCACTTATAAGCCTATTGGGAAGCTGTTGTGGTACTGAGGAGTGGTTTGAAATTTAACCTCCAGGAGATATGGAAGATACTGGCCATCTACAGGACACTTTGCCAGACCAGGCATTTTTCTCTGGAAAAATACTGTATCTCATGAAGCTGGATTCTCTTCTCTTGTCACTGGCTAAATGGTTTCAGGGCTACTACTCCTGATGACTCGCATGGCATTTTTGCTAACAGAGGAAGTTAGTGCTTCACACATAGCTTCTCCTGCTTTTTGTTTCAGTTGTTTTTCACAGACACACATACACACAAATATTTAATGTAGAAGCTTGACTTTTTTGAAGCTTTTGTGTTGATGAAAGAAGAAAACATGAGTATGCCTTTCAGAAAGAATAAAATCTTAAATAAGATGCTGTGATATTCTCCAAAATGGATCCTTCCAGTAATGTGATTGTTCTCCCATTCCCTCTTTATGCTAGTAGATAAGATGAACTTATTATTTCAACTTTTTCATAAACTGGATTTACCCTCTGGTTTTAAGCAGATCTAAATCACACTGACAGCATGCTCTTTCATACTATCATCCTTTAAAAAAAAAAAAAAATCTTTATAGCTTTGTTGTATCCAGGCAAAGGCAGAGATAAGGCCGAGCCATTTCTTGTATGTATGTAATTTAAAAATCAGCAGAGAGTATTTCTTTCACAGGAATCAATAAAGTATGAATATAAAATTATCAGGTGATAGAAGCTGTGTGATGCAGAGGATTAGTGACTTGTCCTTTTATTATCAGGGACTGAGTTCAAGCTTAGATAGAAGAAATCAGAAATAATATTATGCTGCATGGGCTTTAGTAGTATTGAACAAAAAGAGCTAATGTGTATAATACCCCAGTGCAGCTGGGAAATATTAAGCACTACTCTAATCTCTTGCTTTCTGCTCCAATCAGCTATGGATTCTTAGTCTAGTACTTGTTGTTGATCATTCTTTACCATCAAGATAAGCCATCTCCACAGCAAAAAAAAAAAAAAAAAAATTAGTGAATTCGTATTTGTATGTGCTCCTGCGGTAGCAGTTCTGCTTTTAGGTGCAGTTCCAGGCGGGCTCTTGGCAGATGCATCAATGATGAAGCGAGCAGGGGCTGAGCAGTCTCCTGCTGGGAGAGTGAGTGTGGCTAATTCCTGTTCATTAGGGAGGGAGCCCAACCAACACCTTTCTCCTCAATCTTTGACAGTGGTGGTTTCTATGGAAACCTTCCTAGGAATAACCTCATTTAGTATTTAATAAATAAGCTGAAAATTCTGTTATTTTTCTAGCAGTATCTAATTTTCTTTGGATAAGCAAACTACGAAGAGATTCAACAGTCTATTGATCCAGCCTCCTGAAAATACATTAAATAGATTCAGTGTACTGCATGCATTTAAATATGCCTGTTTGCTTGTCTAGAAAGCATACAGACAAGGGCAGGGCCTTGCCTTGATATTCTAACTCAGCTCAGAGTTACAGTTTTAATTACACCTCTGAAAGAACTACGAATTACCTTTTGAAACATCAGTTAATACCTCAAATAATTAGGTTTGATAAATCAAGTGAGTTGGGCACTCCTAAGTAATTGCTTTGTTTCACCTGAGAGATTTTTGCATTTCAGTGGTGGGTTAGCAATTTCCATGCATGCTTTGTAAATCCGCTTGTAAACACTTGGGAATGAATACAATCAGGAGTAGCTAAGGAGGAGTACATGGGTTGCACGGGTTGCCATAATGATCTGGGGGAAGGAAAAATGTTACATTAACATGAGATTGATTTCAGCGTGAGCAGTGGCAGTATTTAAATGAGTAAGTATTTAAATAAACTGGTTTATCAATAGAAGTGGAACATGAAAGATCTCTACAGCTTGCCAGACCCCTTTGAGGTAACACTGCATACTTACTCAGTTCAGTTCCACAGAATGATAGTCTCTTACCTGTTCATGTGCAAAAGTAGGCTTTGAAGAGGGGAGCCAAAAAATACATTAGGTCTAGAAGTGGGTCACCAATTTAAAGAACTCATGAAGACAACAATGGGACATTATCTACCTGCCGGCAGCGGGGAAATTTCTGTGTGCAAGCCAAGGTTCATATTACCAGGCCAGTCTTGATGAACAAGCCCAGCTATTTCTAACTAAGCTATAATTTTGGACTGACGACTGCTGGTTTCAAAAAAAATATCTCTTCGCTCAAGTTGTTGCGTTGTATAGGATAGGTTTGTCTAGCAACCTCTGCAACGTCTGGCATAGGATGATGCTTATGAAGGTGCATCTATTTTAAAGCAATCTGATTTTTTAGTCAAAACTTTTAAGGCAGTACCTGACACCTTCCAAGTCTTGATAAAACACGCCTAATAAGGATAAACACAATTCATGTCTGGTGGAGATTTTTTCAAATGACGTGATAGCTTCTAGTTCATTGTTCTGGAGATTTACATACAAAAGAGATATGAAAGCAGTAAAACTGCAGTAGTGCTGACAGCAGCAAAAAAGGTGTATGCTTAGGACAGCAAAGTGATGGAGAGTGCGTAATCGTGTTCCCAATCACCTGAGCTGAAAGATATTTTTAAGCGAAAAATTCGTTCAGAGACCTGAATTTTGGCTGCACTTTCAGGGTCGTGCGCTGTACACGCTAACATAGAAGATTCAATTTGTGCTATAACAAACTAATGCTAAAACAGATCATCGCACCAAGTACAACGTACCCTATTAAAAGATAAAAAGCAGAAACTTCTTCAATAGACTTGGCATGAGAGTTTTACATAGCCTTCTTTCCCTATATTTTAATAACTTTTCAGAGATTTGCACACCTGTTGAAAACTATTTTCAGGTTCAAAAGCTCTGTCAACTGGAATAGAACTATCAAGTAAATATTGCTTTTTCCTGAGATTTATGATGTTTCTGTCATGACAAATTTATCTGCCTTTTTTCTGCACCTGGAAGTTAAATGTGTGTTCTCTTGGTTTTTTGTTGCTGTTTTGTTTTCTGTAATTATTTGACCAAAGAAAAGTACTTCTAGCTATCTATCAGTTCTGGAGGAAACTGGTTTTACCAGTTGAACGGTTTTACCTCCTTTTTAGTTTCTGATTCCGTTATTCTGATTAGCTAGTACTTTTTAAAGATGGAATTAAAAGTAGACTCTCATAAGCTGTTTTACATGTTTCCATTATTCCATGTAAACAGTGAGATACCAGGAGTTCATGTGAATTAGCCTCCTGATGGACTTACTCTTCCACCTCTTGCCCTGAGTGGGAAATACCTGTGCATCAAGAAAAGGTAGGGACTGCACAGAAACTACAGTGGAGTCTCATGTTCCCTGATCCAATAAAGAATCACTATAATTCCCTGTATTGTGGGAAAACGGATGTTCAATCCCTGTGAAACCATTTTTACTCTGTTATTTTACTTTTTCTAGTTGTTTGTACAACTGTTTCCGCTGTTCTAGCACCCAGTGCTCCTCAGTGGAGTACAGTGGTTAGCCCGGGGCCTGTGCCCGTGCGGGGGGAGGCAGCACTGCTGCCTGCGGCGTCACGCCCCCGTTCGTTAGAAGCCTGGCAATACTTTTGATATGAGAAAAAGTTTAAAATAATCAATGTAATTCCATTTTTGTGATCCCCAGAGAAGTATAAAAATTCGAGCTTTCTTCTGTGTAAGTAATCGATCTTTTATCTTGTTTTAAGATTTCGGCAGGCTCACAATTCTTTCTTTAGTTGTTTGCTTTTGTAGGAACTGTTTCAGCCAGCATAAATGTACATAACGTTTTTAATCTTTCCATTGTTTTTAAAGATGAGGGAATTCAAAACTAAGGAAAGAAAATCCTCACTGTTTTTATGTAGGCTTTGCCATTTTCACCTTTGAAAGAAGGGGCAGGCAACTCACGAAGACTACAAGGATCTCGTTAGGTCAAGCAGGGACAAAATTAGAAAGGCAAAAGCCCAGAGCTCAGTCTGGCCACAGTCGTAAAGGATAATAAAAAATGCTTCTACAAATATATTAAGAACAAAAAGAGAGGCAAGGAGAATCTCCATCTCCTACTGGATATGGCAGGGAACATTGTCACTAAGGGTGAGGACAGGGCTGAGGTACTTAATGCCTTCTTTGCCTCA
>NW_010515643.1:0-12244 GCF_000687285.1 Phaethon lepturus
TCCGTACCGGAGGCAGGCCTGCCTCCCTCCCTCCCGAGCCCCGCTCCCTGCCTGAGGGCAGCCGGCCCTCCGCCCGTGCCTGCCGGCGCTCCCAAGACTTGTACCCCCTGTCCTGCGGGAATCATGGGAGCAACTGATCTGGGGCGTGAACCGCGGCTCACGCCCAGGCCCCACAGCAGCGGCGGGGCTGTCCCCCTGCCAGCCCCAGCCTCCATGTCTGCCGCTGGGCACCTCGGGCCTGGTGGGGTGGACGGACCCTTGGCCTGAACCACTGGTGCTCCATGGAAATGGGCTGTGCTGCCTCTGATCTCTGGGTCTCGGGCACCTGGGGAATAGGTTGTCTCCCTCCTTTGACCGTACAGCGGCCTCCTGTCCCCCGGCTGCAGTTAGCGAGCTCATTTCCTTCCACAGTTTCCCTGCTCAGCCCCTGCCATGGGGAATCGAGCTATAGCTTCCCGACCAGCCTAAATACAGGGCGGGCAACAGGGTGTGAACTGTGTATGCGAGGCAGGTGGTCTGTCTAACAGATCTCCCCGCGCCGTCGCCTTGAGCCCTGTGCCTTTGCTTTGGTGCTGTAACTCCTGCATCATAAGGAGATCTATTTAATGCCATTAAAACTAATTGCTCGCTCTACTTCCAGAGTAAAGTGACTCCGGGGAGAGATTTCACGTGAGTATTTTGGACAGCAGAATGAACGTTGAAAGGAATTACTATAGTGCAGTGGGAGGTCTGGGCTTTCCACACGCTATTTTCATATCGCCAGTGTTATTGCAGTTTCATGCAGCGCCAGGGCATTAGGATGTGGTTTGCTCAATCATTTTGAGCCTAGTGCTGAGAGCGAGCGGGGCCCAGCAGCACACCCCATACCCGTGGCCTTGTCTAGACAAAGATTTAATGGCAATCGCAGCGTGTTTAACAACGGTGGTCTAAGCTGTGCTAACTCCTTGGCTTTCTTTAGTAACTAAATTCCACCAGTTTAACCTGCATTAAATTTTGTGCTGTCAAATCTGGCATGAACTTTGTACAGTGTATTCTTTAGCAGTACACTTTTTTCCACCTTTCTAGCAAAACCTTCGAGTTCACGCCCAGAGTGTGGACAATGCAGATGGTCCCAGAGACACGGGTCTGCTGGCTAATGGCTCATTTATGCTAGAGGCCCTTCAGGACAACAAAGGCACAGAAAAAGGGATCCCCTCAGGTCCACACCCAAACTCTGCTCAGTTGAGTTTCACCATCTGCTTCATGCCATCTGTTATGGGCTGACATAATGCTCACAGGAAGAGAAACTAAAATGAAGTTCAGATACACCCCCTCCCTCTTTCAAAGGTAGGAAAGACCTGAAGTCTTTGTCCCAAATTGGACAGTCATGCCAAAAGACCCTGGCCTGAAAGTGCAAAATAAGGGGAACTGTAGTCATTCCTCACTGCAGTTTGTTCAAGGGCGTAAGTGTGGATTTGTATGTCCTCTGTGTGCGTGTGTTTGTGGCAAAGGCAGAAGATTGGAAGCCCTGAACAAATGCTGGTAAAGACAAAAAATTCCTAATAAGCAACAACTGATACCTACTCGCCGCGCTTGGCTCTGGCCACAGGCTTCAGGCTGTGGTGTAATTCATGTGGTGCTCAGGAAAACAGCAAACCTTAGCTGCTCTGCATCATTTATGGCATATTTACTTTCCTGAGCTGCCTCTGCGGAGAAGCACTCCTTCCCTTTATCCGCTTTTCCTGTGTGAGTCCATTGCTTCATTCAAAACCTTAGAGGTACTGAGGCCTGCTCAGGGCCATTGTGCTAGGTGCTGTACAAACACACGAGCTGGGCTTCTGTCCCTCAAACTCTGCAGTTTGCCTTGCCTAAAAGCAGCCAACATAGGCTCCTCCAGTGAGTCATTTGGGACCTAACGAGGTAGGTGTGTGAACCCCCTTCTCTTTCAAGGGCAGAAGAAGGAAGAGTAGACAGGGAACTAGCGGTATTACAGAGCTCTTAGCAAGTGCCTCGTTAGATTTGTAACTGGTTAAGTCATTCAGGCAAGAAAAGATTGGCACAGTGGAGAGGCAGAGGGCTAGTGACAGCAGAGAAGCCCCTCTACGGAGTAGAGGCTGTAAGGCCTAGAAGGACAGCTGGGGAGCATCGTCCAGCAGGCTCTGGCACCGTCGCTATCTGCACTGCAGAAACGTCCCCCAGCTCTTCCTCTTCCAGGCCACGGGGCCTCTGGAAAAGGCCAAGGGAAGAAAGAGAGCTGGGGTGGTGTTCCCTGCACCAACCTGAACCGCAGCCGATGTCTTTTCCAGTGTGCTGCCAAGGATATTTCTAAAGTACTTAATTTCTTAATAAACAGAAGTGGGTTTCTCTTTTTGGGGGCCAGGGACCCCAACATACCAACTCCAGAAAAGTCCGTGTTCTCACTGAAGTGTGTTTCCAGACTGACTGGTTGCAAACGTCACCTTCTACCCATGAACTACATGCAGCACCGGCAACGCTGTCTCCCACCACCCGTGGCAGGCAGGCAGCTCGTTACCTCTCGTCGCGTCGGTGCACTCTCCTGAACCTCATAAAGAAAAAAATGAGCAGGTCACAACAACTTTAAGGGCTGACAGTTGCAACATAATTTGCGCTAGTAAGCCAGCTTCACTATATTTTATTTTTCTTGAGGATGGCCATGGAAGGAATGAAGGTTGTAGCTATTCCCAGCCTTCTCCCGTGAAGAGTGGACAGCTGAGCTTACCAGTGGTGTATTGCAGGCATTCCATTAAGGAACCTACCAGAAGAGCTAGAAATCTCTTTTATCTAAACAGAGCTTGTCCTGCTTATTCCAGAAGAAGATACATCTTGTTCCTGTTTTGTTTAATCCAGAGTGGATTAAATTAAGCAGAGTCATGGCAGTCCTATTTTGAAATGAAATGCATATGTTAAACTGTTATCAGACAGCTCCATGCACACACCGATATTTAAAAGACTCAGTCAGGTCCCTCATAAGCTCTCTAGGCCAAGGATATTTGTTTATTTTTGCTTTTCCCCACCCTCTGTTGCCCAGTAAGCTCCCAAGTGCTAGTGTGGTACAAATAATAATTTTAAAAATAATTTAAAAATAAATAATTTAAAAGATCTTGGGCTGCTGCATTAAGTAGAAAACTCACTAAAATTATACTGTACATCTGCAGAAAACCTGAGTAATAGCTACCAGACACATGAACTTCTCAGCCTATGCTTATTTCATTGTGCTATTAACTCTACAGCCTAATTATATCTAACACACCTGCATAACCAAACTCATTAATTAATTAGCAGCAGACTGGGAAAGAAGGTACTCCTGGGATGGTTAGGGATTGCTGCTGTAGGGGAAGAAAAGAGGAGCTATACAAGGTCAGGGAGAGAAGCAAGGGAAAGGATGAAAGTTGTAGAAGTTGCTAAAAGAAAGCAGATCCCTCCTCGCCCCATTTTATGCAGGATACAGTACTCAGGGACTGAATCCATAAATACAGATAATTAAAAAGTTACCCTACAGGTCAGACTCTCCAGTCTCCCTCTGACACCCACAGGAAATGCAATATAGATTGAACAGTGTATGTGCTCATATCTTTTTTCCCCTTTCTGGCTCAGGAACTGTAATTAAAGGGAAAATCAGCCTCTCTCCTGCCTTAGAGAGTATAGTGGCACAGCTGGTTTTCATCTTGGCTAGCAGGCTCTGTCCTCAGGCTACTAAGTGCTGAGTAATTTCTACCAAGCTCTGCTTGCAGATAAATGATGTTCTTCTCTTAGCTGCTGCCAGGCAAAGCTACAAATACTTAATCTTTTATTCTTCTCCCATAGACTTCTAACATTGAATACTAAAAATGCAGCCAGCAATTTTTCCACTGCCATTTATTCTCAGCATGGTCACAACTGTATTACAATTACAGACACCCACCCATTTGCTGAAGCTCAACTGTAGTTCCTCGTTAACCTGAAGCTTCCAATTAAAGGCTCCTTCAGTTTCATTGATAGTTTGCATATACTCCAAGGACCCACATCATTTATTTTTTTTTCCCCCCAAAAAACACATTCCATGAGAAGGGCAACTGCTTTAAATAACTTCACACTAATTTTCTGGAAAAGCCTGATGAGTGAGTGCCAGTCTCAAAAGAAAAGCCTGTGTCTGAAAATGCAGTTTGGGTAATTTCTCTCACAGCTATACTATAAAAATATCTGAAAGCTTGTGACTAAATGTGGCACAACCGCTGGGCAGATAAAGTGTGGGCTCAGACTAACGGAAAGAATCTAGAAAGGTGTGACACTGGAAACACATTAGTTTAATTTGAGTTTTCTGCAGTGTTTCTAGTAAGATCTTACGTTTTCTAAGAAACTGCGTAAGAATTAGTTAAAAATTGTATAGAAAATTATTTAAAAAATATTAGTTAATCTTGGCAATGCTGTTCTTTCACCTGCCTCCAGTAAGTGAAGCCATGAACAAGAAGCCAACACAGGGAGGAGACCGAAATCTGGTGAGAAATACCATGGCTAATTTTAGAATTGTTTCCAGTCATGCAGTATGAAACATAGTGAGTAACAGTGCATGTAAAAGTGCACACTTTTAAAAGATAAAGCAAGGTTTAAAAAAACAATCTTAATCTCAAAAATATTTTTGAAGTATAAGACTAATAGTCTGTCAACTTCCTAAACAACACCATGCCTTTGAAGATCACCTTCCTAGCATGTACACCAGTTTTGGGGGATTACTGTCTACTGTTTTAGTACTATCAGCCCCTGGTGCAAGTCTATTCTCTGTTTAAGCAAGAAATGAGGCTGTGCTGGTTTTGGCTATGAGAGAGTTAGTTTTCTTCATAGCAGTTAGTATGGGGCTGTGTTTTAGGTTTGTGCTGGAAACAGTGTTGATAACTCAGGGATGTTTTAGCCATCGCTGAGCAGTGCTTACACAGAGGCGAGGCCTTTTACCGCTTCTCACCCCAACCCACCAGTGAGGAGGTGGGGGGGCACAAGAAGCTGGGAGGGGACACAGCCAGGACAGTTGGGATATTCCAGACCATGTGGTGATGGTCAGGATATAAAGCACACTCAGCATATAAAGCTGGGCAGAAGGAGGAGAAAAGGGGGGACATCAGAGTGATGGCATCTGTCTTACCAAGTCACTGTTACACGATGGAGCCCTGCTTTCCTGGAGGTGGCTGAACACCTGCCAGCCGGTGGGAACTGGTGAATGAATTCCTTGTCTCGCTTTGCTTGCGTGCCCGGCTTTTGCTTTACCTATTAAACTGTCTTTATCTCAACCCATGAGTTTTCTCACTTTTACTCTTCTGATTCTCTCCCCCATCCCACCAGCAGGGAGTGAGCAAGCGGCTGCATAGGGCTTGGTTGCCAGCTGGGGTTAAACCACAACAGAGGAAGAAAAGAGGAAAGGAACAATTCAATGGCAAATCAATAGCCATTTAAAAAAATAATATCATGAGGTGGAGGTAGCTTTTCTTTTAAAAAAAGTGAAAATTCTGAACCGAGTTACAGTGTTTTTTTTTCTCTTGCTAGTCCTCAGGATGTGGCCGTCTTCTCTCAGCCCACAGAACTCTCTTTAAACACTATGGTAAAGGTATCCTGTTGTAGTGTGGTTTCTAATTTTAAGTGTTTTCAAGCATTTAAACTAGATTGTAAATGTTTGAAGGTCCAGGGAGTGAGTCTGTGCCATTTTTCCATTATTAAAGTTGTCAGACCCTGGACTGGACTTTGGTAACTATGTGTCAGGGCAGTGCCAGGAGATGCTGGGGCTTAACAGTGTTCCTGTTACTTAAGTGCTAGAGGGAAACAGTCCATGTGGATCACACTTCACAGGACGCATTCTTCTTAAATGGCTTGTAAAACAAATGAAACGTTGGTTAGAAACACATTCACCACTGCTGACCACAAAGGTTTTTATATTTAATAGAAATTAAATTAGTAGCTTAATATACATAACGTGACAGTTTCCAGTCCAGTAGCTTTCCGATTCTTGCTTTCAAGTCACAGAGCAAATGCTGTACAAAAATGAGAACAAAGAGCAACCAAAGAGTAAACACTGTCACAAACATGCTGGACCCAGAAAGGCTAGGTTTATCTGGAGCTACACACGCCAAAGGATACGTAATGATGGACCCACCATGGTACAATCATGCATTACCAAGGGATGGATCTACTGCCGGCCACGCACATGCTGGTTCCTCCAGGGCAGGTGCCAGCACCCTGGACTGCAGAGCAGGATGCTTTATCGTGCTCCGTAGCTGTAGTAGTAAGGTTCATCCGGGCGGTATCCATATGCCGTCGCTGGGCGGCCAGGAACCCCTGGTGACTGACCAAATCCATCGACCCCGATGCTACAAAAGAAGAGCAGAGAGAAACTGTAGGTTTCTGTATGGTAGGGAAGGCGCAGCAGTACTGGTGTCTCCAACTCTTCCTGCCATAGAGATAATTTTGTGAGGCAACTTTGCAAGGTGTCTTCCCCTTCTAGCCAGCACTGCTCTGTCTCCTCTTCCCTTGGTGTGAAAAGAAATGCTGCAGAAAAATCAACACAACTCCTATCAAGGAAAGGCTTTCAGGTCAAACAGAAATTTCAGAAGACACAGAAGTCTTCCCTCCTATCCTTTTATGGATTTACTGCAAAGGACTTTACTTCTGTGACTTGATTTCTCTACCTGTACATTAAAGTTAACATGTCTTTCAGGAAAGGCTTCAAGCATGCTTCTTGCAAAGCCCACTGGTAACCCTGCCCTACACAGCACATCTGAATAATCCAACTTCCTCCCTTCAGTACATTTCTGAAGCCCCTGGGAAAATACCAGCTAGAACTGAGAAAGTGAGACTATCTTGCACAGCAACATAGTTCAGCAAAGGACAGGGTTTCTGGTGGAATACAAGATTGACAGCCAAATGGCAGAAAGAATTCATCATATACTGAAAGGCTATGTATTAACGAGGCAGAATAATTAATTTTTCATACAGAACAGCATCTTTTACACCAAAAAAAGTCCCACAGCAATGAATTAGATACCAAAGCACAAGAACTGCGCAGGGAAAAGTGGCACATATTTCATGCTCAACAATAACTCTCATGCAGGAGGTAGAGGAAAAATGAACATTGCCTAAGATACTGGATTACTGCCTATTCATAGTTATGTCACTTTTTAACTTCCACTTCAGTAGAAGGACAAATGGAAAAGGATTCTGATTTATTGTCTGACTAAAGATGCATTGAAAGGAGTTGAACTTCCCCTCTGAAGACTGTCAAAACACAAAGAACCAAAGTGCTTTTGGAGTGGGGAAAAGCTGAACCTCATTACTGCCAATTATACATATGGACCATGGGTTATGCAACAGTCAAGGCTGGGAAAGAATGACCCATCAAGAAGATGTACAATGGGTGGGCCCCAGGCCCTGGCTCAGCAAAAAGCTGGCACCGCTGAATCGGTTGGACTGAAAGGGCTCAGCTGAAGTGGTGGGGGACCATGTCCATAACTCCATCCTTGCAAAGATACTTTCCTCAGATTGTTTCCTCCGTGAGGTCCTAGAAGAGGATCCTTGGTGCCTGGTTTCTCAGGAAGCTAGTTCACTCATGGGATATGCTGATAATCAGGTGAAGGTTGAAGGTCTGAGGCTGAAATTTGAGAAGCCAAACTGTAGAGGAAATCATTCTGTTTCACCCAAATGTATCTTAAGAAATGCAGCGCCCTCAAAATGCTTTGCTGTTTCCACATCTGCCTGTCTGTATTTGAACTGGCAATGCCCTTGTTGGAGCCATCAGTCTGACCTTAAAGGCTGATCAGCACGGCAAAGAGAAGCAGAGGAACAGTAGTGTACCTGGTAGCGGTGCAAAGCTACGTGAACACGTGCCTCTGGCTCCACACCTTTCTCTCAAAAAGTAACAGGACTCAAAAGTCCTGTTACTCTTTCTCCAAGCCCATTATGAAATGAGCTCGTGACCTCTGAGATACCTTCCCCAGGTCCCTCCTTTGTACCTGGCAAACAACAGCTTTCTCATTAGCAGGCTTGAAGCTTTATAAAAGACTCATGAAAGAAAGGAGTAAGAGAAGTCCTGTTATTTTGTCTGCATCTAACTCACCTCCAGAAACCAAACCCTGCATTCACCTTAGAGATGGTCCCCATTTCTACCACTGTTACTGATCTGCAGTACGCACAGGGATTAGACAAAGAGCCCTCAAAAGGGCTGCCGTTAGGTACAGCTTTCTGAACACAGACCACAAAGCTCTTCCAAACAAACCAACAAGGACCTAGAGTGAAGCTGACTAGTTTGTTTGGCAGTTCAGAGAACAAACAAGCCGAATAACTACTGTAAAACAATGCCAATTCTTTTAAGAGTTCTTTCAGTACTGTTAGTATTAGGAGTTAATAACATACTAAAAGAAGGTGTAGCGGGATTTGGAAGTGCAGAATCCAGTTTTGTTGTGTGACTACAAGTTCCCAGTTGCCAGTGATACCAGACGTGTAACACTGCAGAGAAGCAGGACGCTTTAAGGCTATCTTTAAACTCAGGAATTCCATTGTTTTCCTCCAAAGATCCTTAAAGCATCTACGGTCGATTTATAAAGAAAAGATATTTTAACAGAAAATGCTTTTCTGGGTTTATCTGTCAATGTTTTTTTCTGTGACTATAACAACATTAGTTGTGGGTATATTGTTTTTATTATGAGTATGGTAGAATAGCAGAAATGGAAAGAGCCCCTAACTACTGAAATCTTAATTCTGGAAAGATGGTGTGGGTGACTAGGCTGTGAGTCCTGTAGGCAGCGAGGCTGCTGGCTGCAAGTCAAGCTAGCTAGTGGGGGACATACCTTGGCTTACAGGGAAGACAACAGTAGCCATCCTCAGGTTTACTGTGGCAGAGAGGGTCAGTGGCCTGGGACAGGTCCTGAAGGAGGACTTTCTTCTTAAACGTAAATGCGGCTTCTCTTGATGCTCCAGAGTTTGAAAAATTTCTTTTGGTCGCTCCGTTATATACTACTTAACTAAAATAGCATTGGAGGTTTTTTGGCGGGTGAGGTAATAACGACACAGAGCCACGAGGTGGCAATGGGTCTCCGTCACTGCAGGCAGAGCTGTTCCAGCTACTTCCAGTTTAATAATCCTTATTCAAAGAAGTTTTAAATGTATTTAAATTGATAACAAAAGTAGGGAAAATATGGTTTCAATCACATTCTCAGCAAATAATTTTTTTAATATTTTTTTATAAATGTGTAAGTAATTAGGTAAAGATCCCTAGAGTTTAAACTTTGAGGAGTATCAGTTATTTCCAAATGGTTTAGACATATGTTAGTGTCCTGAAGAAAACTGGAAGAGATGGATCAGCTGATAACTGCTTTGGACAGTTAAAAAAAAAATAAAAAGAAAGGATCAAAAAAAATCACATTAAAACACCTTGATCAAATCACCACTCTCTCCTTTCTAAATATTTCTCTTAAGTAAATGAAGGCTTGTCCATGCTTCAAAAAAACGTTGGCTTCATTTTTACATGTTAGTGCTCTTGAAACATACCAGCTTTGCCTATTTGATTGTTTGCGCTGGCAGCCTGTAGCAAAACGCTTGTCCTCTTAGTTGAAGGAAGGGCTGTTGAACCCAGGAGGTAACTGAGGGGTAGGGCAACAAAACAGCAAACACGCGTCTGGAGACTGGAGTCTGGCTTACTCATAAGGCCGGCAGGCCAAGGGCAATGACTCTGCAAGCATAACCTACAGAGGTGGAGACAGGGGTTTAAAAACCAAGTCTTGATGAATCCTTGCCACTTCTGCCAAGAACAGCAGAAGGGTAGAGCCAGGAAAGATGGTAACTTCTCGGCTGTAAACACTTGTTGGGTAACAATTGGCCTGAGATCATGATTTGTGCCATGTGTTCTTAGATTTATACCAGCAATCAACTTCAAAACTTGCTCCTAGGGAAAATGTTTCATTGGCCATATTTATACAGTATCTACAGGGAAACTCAGTAGAACAAGTATCAGCCTGTCTTCCCAGAAATTTAGGGACACATAATTATGCCGTCAAGGCAACAATATTCATCCCCAAATTGGCATTTTTTGCTCCTGTTAGTCAGCCCTGTTCATCTAGGTACCTAGCAGAAGTGCATGCAGTCCCTGTAGTGGATACGGACGACACCACGACGAGCTCCTCAGATAAATTATTTATGCCATTGTCTTAATCCACAAGATAAGGCAGTTTTGTCTCAAAATTGCACACATGCACACAGAGAGATAGGTGCTTGCTAACCGCTTTGTAAAAGCACAACTGTTTTCTTGTGCAAAGTTTACCACCATGCCTGGAGCTGATGGAGTTAAACAGTGAACAGCACAGCTAATTACTATGTACTGCTAACCTCAGTTGCTGGTTCATTTTGAGACCCTTTAAAATATGAACTGTGTATTTTACCCCTATGCACTCTCTTAATGATTTGTTTTTTTTAGACTGAAATCACTTCCAGCCATCAGTTATACTCGCGGTCTCTACACATGCACTTCTCCAAGCACAAATATTTCTTTTTCCTATTGGTCTGCCAGCCCCTGTCAGAGCAAATTTCACTTTAAACTAAATGCTATGATACTTAAAACCTCTTGGATTACTCAGGCTGCTAGTGTGATCTATGACCTTCCCCAAATGACAGCTGAACTTTCCAATTTGCTTGTACTGCTGGGGAACTGAAGAACACATGCCGAAGAGGAAAATGTTCCTGATGTGCATGAGTGAGGAGAGATTTCTTAACAGCTCTGCTTATTGATACTTACTCTGATTCATGACACCCAAATTAATATGCCCATCTAGGATCCTAGGTGCCCTGACATAATTTAAAATGTAAAGACCAATTGCGTCTCCCCTCACAGCAGGAAATGCCAGCCAGCATCTCACTGTGTCCACAAAATACTTGCTTTCCTTAACTCTCTCCTGCATCCAGAGCCTCAGAGACTAGAGAGGTTTTCTGGTACGTCTGGAAGACTTAGTAGCCTCAGACAGGGAGCACTCTGCCAGCTACCCTCTGCTGGGGTTCCTGCTCAGGTATCTTTGCTGCTTGTGAGTGCACGGTACAGGAAGAGAGGCTCTTGAGCTTAGTCTGAACTAGGGTAATTAGCACCTGGGTGCAGACTGACCACAGAGCAAGGCTGCTTTCTTTAAATTTTCCTGATGCGATAGACACCTGAGCCTGTCCACACTCACGTTCACACTCTTACTAGTTCTGGTGCTGACAAGTTGCTCTAAACCAGGTACTAATTCCTCCCGCATAAGCAGGGCCTCAGAAAGGCAAGTCCCGGGTCACTGGGGAAATTCTTGGTCAAAAATAACTCCTTGAAATCCAACTGGAAATCCCCCAGTAGGATACATGGATCTTGGAGTGATCCCAGCAAGAAACACTGCTTGGGAAACAGGTATGCACACTCACGAAAGAGGCATGAAGCAGTATGGCAAGACTGGTACCAGACTACTATAAAAGGCTGTGAGTGCCTGTGCAGGCAAAGGTGGCCCAGGAAGAGAGTCTTCGACTTAAGAGGGTGAAACATCAGTTTAGGAGCTTACACTTCAGGGCCCGAACTTCCTCCTTTTCATTGCTGGAAGCCCAAAATCAAGCACCCCGAAATCGTTGCCCACTGGAAACAAAATCCAAACTAAATGCATATGGTGCTTCCAGCAGAGCCACAATTTCAGCTACATTTCTTTTCATCCTAAACCCGTTCTAAAAGCCTGTCAATCCCTCCTACTTATTCTGTATCAGCAAGTGTTGTACCAGCCTCACATGTGAAAGGATCCCAGTTACTCACCGGGTATACAAGTTTTTTTAATAAAATAGATTTTATTTTTATAACAGAATTATAAAAGATCTATAAATTTATAATTCACTAGGTCCTCTGATCTTGGTAAGACCAAGCAAACGCTACTTACAGCCCTCAACTCATCAGCAACCCTACCAAAGCCTAATGAGGGAATCACACCCAAAGTTCTCCAGATGCTCAAGTGAGCCACTGAGAGGGTATATTTGCAGGTGTAAACCTGAGGCCTCTGTTTACACACATGGCACCTTTTCTTGCTGCCATTGATCACACCTGCAGCTTTGCAAAACTGATCCTGAGTATCAGAGAATGGAGTTTCAACCAGAAGGTTTCTGAATATCCTTCAGAAGCCTGACATCAGTACAGTTCATAACAACCCCTCTGTTTCCTCCGTACTTTCTCCCTTTACACACCTTCTATTATTGTTTCTAAAAAACAGTCTTCACTCTCAAAACATCCCTTTCCCTA